>NC_135236.1:244027868-244329259 GCF_051348905.1 Ranitomeya variabilis | reverse complement strand
CAAAAAACTGTACCCAGGATACCTCAAACATTACCTGTGTGATTCCAAGCATATACTTGTCTGATTAATGATAATGTGTGTCTTGTGTTTGTGAAGTGGTTGAAGGGACCAAGAACAAAGAGGAAGGTAGAAGAACATAGCTCAATCAGCCTGGAAGGTGTCATTGTGTAAGTTACAAATACAAGGAATATCTTTGTATGAATGACAGGTAAAGGTTGTGGCGGTGGACACTTAGTAAACTGCATGCTATGTCTCTGCTAACATTACAAATCATGCTGCAAGTTTGAGAAAGTTTTTTTCCACGCACTTGGGGTGAATATATATATATATATATATATATATATATATATATATATATATATATATATAAAATTGCTTGAATTGCGTTATCTTTTGCCATGTTGAAAATGTGAATACTATACAACCTACATTTAAATAATATGTCATCTTGTTGTAATATGTTATGCAATTGTTGAAATTTTAAATCTCTGGAAATAATAATAATAATAATAATAATCTTTATTTATATAGCGCCAACATATTCCGCAGCGCTTTACAGTTTAACAGTTTCAAACACAACAGTCATAGGTAACAACGTTAACAATACAGCAATAAAGCAAAATAAGACGACCCTGCTCGTGAGAGCTTACAATCTACAATGAGGTGGGGGAGATACAAAGCACAGGTGTGTATTTACAATGATGTATTTACAATGATGGTCCAGCCATCTTCAGGGGGTGGGGGGTAGGTGAGATAGTGAATGGGCTACACACACACAAACATAAAATGACTGATTAGGGAACGCGATAGGCCGCTCTGAACAAATGAGTTTTGAGTGAGCGCCTAAAGCTATGCAAGTTGTGGATGGTCCTAATATCTTGGGGTAGAGCATTCCAGAGGATTGGCGCAGCACGGGAGAAGTCTTGGAGTCGGGAGTGGGAGGTACGGATTAGTGCAGAGGTTAGTCGAAAGTCGTTTGCAGAGCGCAGAGGTCGGTTAGGCCGATAGACAGAAATGAGGGAGGAGATGTAAGGGGGTGCCGCACTGTGGAGAGCTTTGTGGGTGAGAACAAGTACTTTGAATTGTATCCTGTAATGAATGGGCAGCCAGTGTAATGACTGGCGAAGAGCGGACACGTCCGAGTAACGATTAGCCAGATGGACGACCCTGGCTGCTGCATTAAGGATAGACTGGAGAGGGGAAAGTCGCGTGAGGGGGAGGCCAATTAAAAGAGAGTTACAGTAGTCCAGACGGGAGTGGATTAGGGCGACAGTGAGAGTTTTTGTTGTCTCCATGGTGAGAAAAGGGCGGATTCTAGAGATGTTCTTTAGGTGTAAGCGGCACGAGCGGGCAAGAGATTGTATGTGGGAGGTGAAGGAGAGATCGGAGTCAAACATGACACCCAGACAGCGTGCCTGCTGCCGGGGTGTTATTATGGTGCCACCCACGGAGAGGGAAATGTCAGATTTAGGGAGGTTAGTAGAAGGCGGGAGCAGAAGAAGTTCAGTTTTGGAGAGGTTGAGCTTCAGATAGAGAGCGGACATGATGTTAGAGACTGCAGACAGACAGTCAGTGGCGTTCTGTAGTACAGCGGGGGTAAGGTCAGGGGCTGATGTGTATAGTTGTGTGTCATCAGCATAAAGATGGTACTGAAAGCCAAATCTGCTGATGGTCTGTCCAATTGGGGCCGTGTAGAGGGAGAAGAGAAGGGGGCCAAGGACTGAGCCCTGAGGTACCCCGACAGTGAGAGGAAGAGGAGATGAAGTGGAGCCGGAGAACAGAACACTGAAGGAGCGTTCAGAAAGATAGGAAGAGAACCAGGAGAGAGCAGTGTTCTTAATGCCTAGTGACTGGAGCCTAGAGAGTAGGAGAGGGTGGTCAACAGTGTCGAAAGCTGCAGAAAGATCGAGGAGAATGAGCAGAGAGTGGTCACCGGAAAGCTGGAAAGCTTGAGCATACATGCTGCTGTTTAAGTGATGGAGCAAGAACATCTATATTCATCTCTAGAGATGAGCGAATCCCCTGAAATTCATTTCAGGCAAATTCGCTTGAATTATGTGACAGATTCAATTCAGTTCAAACAAATCTGGTAAAAAAATAGGTAGAAAGGTAAAAAATATATAAAATATACTCACTAGTAAATATGTGCCGATTGATTCTCGGGACTTCAGTCCTTCGGCCAAGTTAGTAGTCTCTGGCCACTATTCGGGAGACTTGTGAATATCTTACCTTCAAGGATCCTCTGTGTGTATTTTGATTAGCCAGGCTAGCACAATATCATCACAGTAGCATGATGTACAGCCAAAGCGGTACCGGTTACTGGGATCCTGGTAGGTAAGAAATTTGCAAACCTCCTGTTGAGGGGCAAGAACCTATTGACCGGGCCAATTGACCAAAGTCCTGTCAATCCATCTTTCATCTCTACTTACCAATACACATCCCCAGCATATAACTGAAGGGAGTACATGGAGGACTGTCAGGGAGGTGCAATGGCAGGGCAGGTAAAGCCTAGGACATGTGAGCATAAAATGTTATAGTTTTTTAACTCCTTCCTAGGTATGAAAAGAATCCAGCAAAATTACATCCGTCTGGTCATCATTTTGCTGGATTCCTGTAAAATATGTCAAGAAAATTTTGGATTCTGTTAAATCGTTGCCCAAAAGGAGAGACTGTGCACTTACATCACAATACTTCAGTAATCATAAATCTATCCCTGTGTATGAACATTATTTACAGTCATGGTCAAAAGTGTTGGTACACTTAAAATTGTTCCAGAAAAATAAGTTTTTCTCCCAGAGCATTATTGCAATTACACATGTTTTGTTATACACATGTCTCTTTTCTTTCTGTGTACTGAGCGACACAAAAAAACGGAGAAAAAAGACACAATTTCACACAAAACCTCTAAAATGGGCTGGGTAAAATTGTTTGCACCCACAACTAAATATTTGGTTACACACCCTTTGGAATAAATAACTGCAATCAGTCACTTCCTATAACCATCAACAAGCTTCTTTCACCTCTCAACTGGAATTTTTGGACCACTTTTTGTTTTCAAACTGCAGCAAATACTCATATTTGAAGGGTGCCTTCTCACAAAAACAATTATCTCTCCACAAGTGTTCAATGGAATTTAGATCTGGACTTATTGCTGGCCACTTCAGAACTCTAAAGCTATTTGTTTCCATCCATGTCTGAGTGCTTCTTGAAGTAAAATTAAGGCCATTGTGCTGCTGAAAGACCCATGACCTAGGACGCAAACCTAGCTTTCTGACATTGCAAAACAACATCCTTTGGTATTCTTCAGATTTCATGATATCTTGCCCACAGTGAAGAAAAAAGTGCCAAAGGTAGCAAAACAACCCCAAAACATATTTAAACCTCCACTATATTTGACTGAAGGTACTGTGATCTTTTCTTTCCTCGTTCCGTTTTTGGTAAACGGTAGAATGATGTTCCTTACCAAAAAGCTCTATCTTCGAGTTATCTGTCCACAAGATGCTTTGCCATAATGATTTTTGGCTTACTCACAAATATTTTGGCAAACTGCAGTCTAACTTTTTTTGTCTCTGTGTCAGCAGTGGGGTTCTTGGTCTCCTGCCATAGCATTTTACTTCATTCAAATGTTGACGGATAGTTGCACTGACAATGGTGCAACCTAAGCATGCAGGACAGATTGAATTTCTTTGGAACGCACTGGACTATGCTGCGTTACAACCTTTCATCAATTTTAGCCTGCCGTCCACATCCAGGGACATTAGCTACAGTATCATTGATTGTACACTTCTTGATTTTGTTGTGCACTGTGGACAAAGCAGCATCAAGATCTCTAGAGACGAACTTGTAACCTTTAGATTGCTGATATTTTTCAACAATTTTGGTTCTTAACTCCTCAGACAGTTCTCTTCTTTTCTTTATGTTCTCATGCTTAATGTGGCACACACGGACATACACAATACAAAGATTCAGCCAACTTCTCCCCTTTTTTCCTGATTTCAGGTGTGATTTTCATAGTGCTAACACAAGTTACTTGCCACAGGTGAGTTTGAACAAGCATCACATCAAAGTTGTTTACCCACAATTTTGGAAAGGCGCCAACAACTTTGTCCGGTCCATTTTGGGGGATTTGTGTGAAATGATGTCCCGTTTGCCTTTTTTTAAACTCTTTAGTTTTATGTTGTTCCAATAAACACACAGGAAATAAACGTGTATAACAAAACATGTGTAACTGCAATAATTTTCTGGGAGAAATGCCTCATTTTCTCGAACAGTTTCAAGAGTGACAACACTTTTGGCCATGACTGTATAAAAAAATGACAATGGGTGTAATAATTATAGGGGATAACTCAGGAGACTCTTTGTGTGGAACAAGACAACTACAGGACACAGTTTTATAAGTGGTAAAGTCTATATTATCACACAGTGATTCAAACAGGTGCAGAGAGAAACTCAAGTCCACAACACTTGTCAGCCACTGGCGGTGGATACCGCGTCGCCTGGACCTGCTCACACACCGCTCTCTCCTTCTAAGGTTACTCAAACTACACACTATTGAGCCGGATGCAGCAAGTTCGCTTGTAGTGACATTACAGGATTTATACCAGTGGCAATACTTATTGCCCCATTCTCTTCTAGCCTTCTAGGCTACACGTTGACTGAAGAAGGCCAGATAGGCCGAAACGTTTCTTTATTAAATCCTATGAAATTCACCCTAAGTTGAGTGCCGGGTTTATTTTTACTGTTAATACTGACATTACAGCAGGAGATCACAGAGGATATATTTTGTGAGGTAAAATATTTTAAAAAAGTCAGTGAAATATTTAACCTCACAAAATGAATCCACTGTGATCCCCTGCTGTAATGTCAGTATTGTCTTTTGCTTCCTCCCCTGCCCAGGAGATGTGGTATGCTCCATACACAGTCAGACACACTCACCCCTGTGTCTGACTGTGTACAGAACATGCTACAGCTCCTGAGCAGTGGAGGAAGCAAAAGACAATGCTGACATTATAGCATGAGATCGCAGAGGATACATTTTGTGAGGTAAAATATTTTTTAAAAACAGTCAGTGAAATATTTTACCTTACAAAATGAATCCACTGTGATCCCCTGCTGTAATGTCCGTATTGTCTTTTGCTTCCTCCCCTGCCCAGGAGATGTGGTATGCTCTGTACACGGTCAGACACTGTCAATTTTTAAAATGAACTTTCATTCTTGGGAAAACCCCTTTAATGTGACCACCTTGTTCTGCCTGTAGACACGTCATGCATCTGCAGCCGGGATCAGCCGAATAATTCACTGCACCTGCGCTCCTCCTGTACAAAGATGGCGGCAGTCAGTGAATCATTCGGCTGATCACGGTGGCGTGTTCGTGATGGTGTTCCGCTAGTGGTACTGCGCAAAAGGCTGTGTGAGTGTGTGAGTGTGTAAGTGTGAGTGTGAGTGTGTGAGTGTGTGTGTGTGGTGCGTACGGCGTATAGAGTGTGTGTTTGTGGTGGGATGGTTTTCCACTGTGGGTACCATGCAATAGGTTGGTACCAGCAGCAGTTTCCATATTGAGAACTTCCTCCGCTTGGAATTCTGGGATACGGTGACATCTGGACAGAACAGGAAATGAAAACATTATAAGGCAATTATACAGGTCCTTCTCAAAAAATTAGCATATAGTGTAAAATTTCATTATTTACCATAATGTAATGATTACAATTAAACTTTCATATATTATAGATTCATTATCCACCAACTGAAATTTGTCAGGTCTTTTATTGTTTCAATACTGATGATTTTGGCATACAACTCCTGATAACCCAAAAAACCTGTCTCAATAAATTAGCATATTTCACCCGTCCAATCAAATAAAAGTGTTTTTTAATAACAAACAAAAAAACCATCAAATAATAATGTTCAGTTATGCACTCAATACTTGGTCGGGAATCCTTTGGCAGAAATGACTGCTTCAATGTGGCGTGGCATGGAGGCAATCAGCCTGTGACACTGCTGAGATGTTATGGAGGCCCAGGATGCTTCAATAGCGGCCTTAAGCTCATCCAGAGTGTTGGGTCTTGCGTCTCTCAACTTTCTCTTCACAATATCCCACAGATTCTCTATGGGGTTCAGGTCAGGAGAGTTGGCAGGCCAATTGAGCACAGTAATACCATGGTCAGTAAACCATTTACCAGTGGTTTTGGCACTGTGAGCAGGTACCAGGTCATGCTGAAAAATGAAATCTTCATCTCCATAAAGCATTTCAGCCAATGGAAGCATGAAGTGCTCCAAAATCTCCTGATAGCTAGCTGCATTGACCCTGCCCTTGATGAAACACAGTGGACCAACACCAGCAGCTGACATGGCACCCCACACCATCACTGACTGTGGGTACTTGACACTGGACTTCAGGCATTTTGGCATTTCCTTCTCCCCAGTCTTCCTCCAGACTCTGGCACCTTGATTTCCGAATGACATGCAAAATTTGCTTTCATCAGAAAAAAGTACTTGGGACCACTTAGCAACAGTCCAGTGCTGCTTCTCTGTAGCCCAGGTCAGGCGCTTCTGCCGCTGTTTATGGTTCAAAAGTGGCTTTACCTGGGGAATGCGGCACCTGTAGCCCATTTCCTGCACACGCCTGTGCACGGTGGCTCTGGATGTTTCCACACCAGACTCAGTCCACTGCTTCCTCAGGTTCCCCAAGGTCTGGAATCGGTCCTTCTCCACAATCTTCCTCAGGGTCCGGTCACCTCTTCTCGTTGTACAGCGTTTTCTGCCACATTGTTTCCTTCCAACAGACTTACCATTGAGGTGCCTTGATACAGCACTCTGGGAACAGCCTATTTGTTGAGAAATTTCTTTCTGGGTCTTACCCTCTTGCTTGAGGGTGTCAATGATGGCCTTCTTGACATCTGTCAGGTCGCTAGTCTTACCCATGATGGGGGTTTTGAGTAATGAACCAGGCAGGGAGTTTTTAAAAGCCTCAGGTATCTTTAGCATATGTTTAGAGTTAATTAGTTGATTCAGAAGATTAGGGTAATAGGTCGTTTAGAGAACCTTTTCTTGATATGCTAATTTATTGAGACAGGTTTTTTGGGTTATCAGGAGTTGTATGCCAAAATCATCAGTATTAAAACAATAAAAGACCTGACAAATTTCAGTTGGTGGATAATGAATCTATAATATATGAAAGTTTAATTGTAATCATTACATTATGGTAAATAATGAAATTTTACACTATATGCTAATTTTTTGAGAAGGACCTGTATAAATAGATGTATTGAACATTCATTCTGCAATTTTATTGGAAATTATTTTTTTTTGCTTTTCATTTTCTCTTCAAACCTTCTCTTGATATCTTCTCTTTGTGGATCTTCTCTGTAAAGCATCCTGCAGTAGTGCCCCATCATGATCACTTTCCATCTAACTTGGTATCGTCATGCCATCTCCTTGATATCTTGATGAAATCCTTCTCCTGGCTCTTTGCTAATAGCACCAACATTTTTAAGAAAGTAATGTAAAAAATGTAACTTCAAATTCATCAGACAACCCAAGAATTTGAAACATTTCAGCATGTTCTCCACAATGGACTTAAATTTTGGATCTTTGTTGTTACCTAGAAATTTCTTCATGTCTTTTTAAAAAAAATCCCAAGCACTTTTCTCAACAGCTGTCATTATTCTTTCGAACAAGTCAACCTTCTTCAGTTTCCGAACATCCATACCTACAAAAATGTCTTCCTTCAGTTTTGCTTTAGACAGTCCCTGAAACTTAGTACACAGGTACTTGACAGTCTCTCCTTTCGGTAGAGCTTTCACAAACGGCTTCATCAGTCTAAGCTTAATGTGGAGTAGTGGCAGGAGAACTCTAGTGTGATCAACTAAACTTTCTGCAACTATGCTCTTGAGTCCAGGTTGCAAAAATGTTCTTGTTGTCTAACATGTTTGGCTCCAGCAATAAATCCTATCCCAGCTGTCTCATTCACACAAAAAAAAGCTGGATGACAAATATAGAGTGTTACACTACATTTAGAAAGGATAGCAAAAAATGAAAAGATGTACATGGAGACAGCAATAATGGAAAGCTGCTAATATTGGAGTTTGCTACAAGCCTCCTTATATAGCTGGACAGGTAGAGGAGGAAATGCTGCAGCAAATGAAAAAGACAGCAAATAATAATAGAGTCCTTATTATGGGGGATTTTAACTATCCAGATATTTCAATGGGCATGGAATCTTTTAGTTGTGCTAAAATATGCAAATTCTTATCCACAATTCAGGACAATTACTTCTCTTAGCTGGTAGATGAACCAACCAGGGGAGGTAATCTACTGGAACTGGTTCTGTCAAATAAACCAGATACAATTTAAGATCTAGAGGTCAGGGAGCATTTGGGATGCAGTGACCATAATATGGTAAGTTTCAAAATAATTTTCCATCAAACATTCAAAAGGGGAAATGCAAAAACCTGGAACTTTAGGAAAGCTGGTTTCAACAAATTAATGGAAGAGCTTAATCATGTAGACTGGGATCTTCTCATGGTAACTCGGGATAACGACCATAAATGGAGCATATTTAAGGATATACTACTGGAATCCTGTAAAAAACTTATACCCTCTGGTAATAAAATGTCCAGGAATAAAAAGAAACAATTATGGATAAATAAGACACTACAAAGTTTAATCAGACTAAAACAAAAGGGCATTCAAAATCCTAAAGGCCAATAATACAGAAATAGCATTTCAGGAGTATAAAGATTTTAGTAAAAAATGCAAAAAAGAAATTAAGCTAGCAAATTTATCCACAGAAAATCAAATTGCCAGTGATATTAAAATAAACCCCAAAGATGTTTATGCCAAAAGAAAAAAATATGGTATATGCCCCTTAAAAGACTATAATAACAAGATAATAATAGAGGACAAAGAAAAAGCTGAGATTTTAAACAGGCACTTTTCATCCGTGCTCACCAATGAACTAACTGTTCCAGAGATCATTGAACAAGGCACAAAGCAAATTAAACATTGTCAAATTCCCCTGCCCATATGGCATTCATAATAGACAGACCGCTGTATCTCATATTATTAGACTCTCTTGTAACATGGGTAGTTCCATAGGATTGGAGGGTGTCCGATGTGGTACCAATATTTAAGAAAGGTAAGGAGGTGGAGTCAGGCAACTACTGTCCGATAAGCCTGACAACAGTAGTGTGCAACCTTTTGGAGGGCATTAAAAGAGATGATCTGAAGAAATATATTGCAGAGAATAATATAATAACTGACAACCAGCATGGATTAATGAAAGATAGGTCATGTCTAACTAACATGTTGGGTTTCTATGAGGAGTTAAGTGCAAGTTTGGTTCTTGGTAATGCGGCTGGGATTTATCTGGACTTTGCAAAGGCATTTGATACTGTACCACATAACAGCCTTATACTGAAACTCTTTACGTAGGGACTGGGGGAACCTATATGCGGATGGGTAAGGAATTGGCTAAATGACAGGAAGCAAAGAGTTGTCATAAATGGTACATTATCTAAAAGGGATATAGTCAGCAGTGGAGTACCACAGGGATCTGTACTAGGACTGATTATTTTTAACCTCTTTATTAATGACTTTTTGGATGGGATTAAGAGTAAAATGTCAGTCTTTGCTGACTACACCATACTATGTAGGATACTAAAATCTGACCCTGATATTACAATTTTGCAAAACGATCTGGATAAGATGTCTGAATGGGCAAACACTTGGCAAATGAGGTTTAATGTAGAGTAATGCACCTGGGACAAAGTAATCCTTTTGCTGCATATGTATTAAATGGGACCATACTTGGGACTACAGAACAGGAGAAGAACTTGGGTATTCTGGTTACAAGTAAGCTGAGCAGCAGTACTCAATGTCAAGCAGCAGCTGCAAAAGCAAACAAGATTTTAGGATGCATAAAAAGAAATAAAATCCTGCAATCCCAACGTACTATTACTCCTTTAGAAATCACTGGTGAGGCCACATCTAGAATAAGGGTTCCAGTTTTGGGCCTCACATTTAAAAAAGGACATTCAGAAATTGGTCAGTTCAAAGGCAGGCAACTAGTTTATTACAAGGGATGGAAGACATCTCATATGATGAGAGGTTGAAAAAGTTGGGCTTGTTTAGCTTAGAAAAAAGATGCCTCAGGGGGATCCTTCAGACGGAACCTGAAAACCCATCTCTTCAGGAAAGCCTACAGCCTACAATAACCGAGCCACCGCCTCACCACCGCCAGAGCCGCCGCCCCCTCACCCCTACCTTCTGTCTCTTCCCCACTATCCCATAGAATGTAAGTCCGCAAGGACAGGGTCCTCTCCCCTCTGTACCAGTGTGTCACTGTAAACCTGTTTACTGTAAATGATATCTATAACCCTGTATGTAACCCCTTTCTCATGTACAGCACCATGGAATTAATGGTGCTATATAAATAAATAATAATAATAATAATAATCTCATTTATATGTATAAATATATGTGTGGTTAGTACAAAGGAATGGCGTATGACTTATTCCTTCGAAGGACCATACTAAGCTCCAGGTGGCACTCATTAGGGGTAGAGGAAAGGCAATTCCGACAACTAAATAGGAAAAGGTTCTTTACAGTTAGAGCAGTCAGAATGTGGAATGCCCTACCACAAGAGGTAGTAATGGCAGACACTATAACAGCTTTTTAAAAAGAGTTGGATGATTTCCTCAACACACGTAACATTAATTTAGTAACAAAAAACAATTGGTGGAGAAAGGTTAAACTTGATGAATCTAGGTCTTTTGTCAACTTATGTAACTATTTGTAACATCGTCTATTCTCCTTGCTGCCCAAGGAGCAATAGAGAACTTTCAAGTCACCACATATTAACTATTCTTACTCCTTTTAAGTAAGTTTCTTGGGAATAAAGTGCAAATTCTTATAGCTTTTCTGCAAGCGCACAGAATTCCATACAGGCACTGAAGTGTACTTGCTGCCAATATGTAGTAGTACAGCTTTCAGACATTTTTGGATGAATAAATAAAGAGTCTCCACTTTCTCGCATTGTACTCAATGTTACATTTTTCTATTAGCCCAGGAACATCACTGCAATACACTAGAGCACCGTCTTAAGAAAAGTTTGGAAGGAATTCCTTTTCTCTCCTTCTGTACCATGAAAAACAGGTATTATAAATTAGCAGGTTCTATTCTATTAGTCTTGATCCTAAAACTTCTGCAGGATGTTTAGGAAGGTCCAAGTCCCTGATGAAATCATTTAATGTGAAAAGTTGTGGCATGTTGAGATTCGCTTGAAAGTCTTCCTCAGAATTCTGCTCTTCATGTTCTGACCTTCTGAATCAGATGTATCTTCACGTTTCTCCGGAGGTGAAGGGACACATATTTCTGGATAGTAAGGCACAGGGCAAATCATTGACTGGAGGTCTGGGTGGATCATTTTCTTCTTATTTTTAAGGTTGAGTCCCTCCACGATCAACGTACAAAAGTATCAGTCATCACCATGATTTTGCGGTTCCCTCCAGATCATAGGCAAACTAAAACAAAAGATCTCTTTCTTCCCTTTAGACCACTGTCATAGTTCTTCTGCACAAATAGAACACACTACATGTGGAGCCCACGACTTGTCCTTATTACTTAGTTTTACACCAAAGTATGCATAATACACTTTTCTAACAAATTCCGTAATGTTCCTTTGTTGTTTCTTCACTACAAAACAACCACAAATGTTACAAAACTTGTCTGGGGAATTATGACAGACCTTTGTAGCCATTTTGAGCATGCTGTTAGAAACAAAATCTTACGTAATCAACCATAACCACTAAATACTGAAAGGAATCGTGGTAAGGACACCACCCCACTCTTATGAACTCTGTCTAAAAGAAAATCTGCCTTTGCTCACCATATCAACCAATCACAGTGCAGCTTTCAGTTCTTATACTGCTTAGGTAAAATGAAAGCTGTGCTATGATTGGTTACTCTGGATACCACCACACTGTTATGAACTGTGACTGAAAGAAAAAATCTGTCTTTACTGCCCATAACAACCAAACACAGCACAGCTTTCATTTCTTATACTGCTGAGGAAAAATGAAAGATATGCCATGATTGGATACTATGGACACCACCACAATCTTTGGAAGCTGGGTTTAGAAAATCTGTGCTCACAGCAGCCAATTACAGCTCAGCATCTCATTAATTTCTAACCAATCTAATTACACCAAAATCATCCACCAAACGTCACGCAAAGGGGTCAATGTATGGTGCAAGAAAAAGTCTAAGGAGTCAGTGTTTGTGAAAAAACTCTACGTGATGGATTTTTTTCCTATATTTTTACTGACTTCAGCTATAGACAATATGTAGAAATCACCTCTTACTTTTCAAATAATGTTACCCTTGCAGAGCTGTGAATCGTAGTGATCAGAATACAAATACATCTTAACATTGACTGAAGTAGAGGTATGAATTCAATATTATTGTAGCAGCATCTCATTCACTGACTGTAGAGGAAATCCATATTGTAAATTGTCCTGCACTGTTATTTGCAATTGATTTTGTTGCAGATTTTCATCTTTCGCCGTCCTAAGGTGAGATTAGGGTCTGCTTTATTTTAATGAAATGAAAAGTTCATCTTTTTAATTACAAAAAAATGCAATTGAAATTATCGGTTAACACTTTCATTAGCATACTGCATACAGAAATGCTAAGGTTTTTTATTTTATTTTATAGTGCCTGCAACATTATTAGTAAATCTGTTTTAATTTTGACAGAAATGATAATGGTTGATAATAAGATGATTTAAAATAAAGCAAAATTCAAGATCGGTAACATCTCTTTTACCTGTTGACTTGTATTCCAATGCCTCCAGCCTGACTGATGAAGAGAACAAGAATACAACAGCTTTATAGTACACTATAAAAACTGACTTCAGTCAGACATTTCACCTGCATCTGGGTGTGGTGGAAGGATGAGAATAGTACAGATACAAGGAACTGGTTTGTAAGTATATTGTTTCATATAAGAGCATTAAAAGAACTGTTGATATGGTCATAAAGATTTATAGCTAACATTCCTGCTACACATGGTCTATTGTTGTTCATACAAAGAAAAAAGAATATGAAGTTAACCAGTTTATCAGTGGTTATAAATCTCAATATCTTCTGTTGCAAATCAATGCAGGACAGATTTCATCACCTGCAGTTGCATCAGCAGATTCAGTACTGGAGGAAATCAGTGCTGATAAGATGTCATGTCTGGCAGATGTATAAGTTGGATAAAAATGCCTGGAAAATATATTACTGCACTCTGTTTTACAAGTCCATGTTCAAAAAAATATGGAACACTGTGTAAAATGTAAAGCAAACAAGAATGTAATGAGCTGAAAATCTATTATAGTCATATTTTATTCACAACGGAACATAGAGCACATATCAGAACATGAAAGTGACACATTTTGCTTGAAAAAAAAATTAGAAATAAAGAATCCTAAAAAAAGTTGAGACATTTAACAAAGGGCTAGAAAAGTTTGCATAATAATGAAAATCAGTTGGAGGGATAATTTTTATCTAAGTCACATAATTGTATATAAAAAAGCATGTTTCAGAGGCAGAGTCTCTCAGAAGTAAATATGGTCAGAGGTTCATTAATCCGTGAACAATTGGGTCTAAAAACTGAGGAACAATTTCTGAAAAATGCTCCTCAAAATAAAATTGCATAGTCCTTGAATGTTCCATTATTTACAGTACATAAAATCCTCAAAAGATTCAGAGATTCTGGAGAAATCCGTGTGCATAAAGGACAAGGTCGACAGTTAATTTTGGATGCTCGGGATCTATGGACCATCAGCCAGCTCTGCATTATAAATAGGTAGGATTTGAACGTGCAAACCATTGCATAGGCTCAGAAATACATCCAGATATCATTGTCTGTGAAGACAGTTTGCTGTGCAATCCACAAATGCAAGTAGTAATATATCAACATAATGCAAAAACACAATGCAAAAACAGGAGCCTAAGGCTTCTTTCACACTTCCGTCGGCAGGCGGCCATCAAAATGCGTCGATGCGACATATCGACGGATGTCTTAAAAATAGTGAAAACCGGATGTAACGCATCCTGTTTCCTGATGGATGCGTCGAATTAGGCGCTGCCTGAATTTGAATGTATAAAATTTTGGAGAGAGAGAGAGAGATTCTCCTGACTAGAAAATCATTCCAGGCATGCTCAGAATACAAAAACCGGGTGCGTCACTGGATTCCTGTTTTTGACGGTCAGCGACGGATCCTGCGTCCATAGGCTTCCATTATAGCCGACGATGGGCAGCGCAGGACCCGTCGCCCAACGGACAGCAATTTTCCGATGGATCCAGTGCACAACGGATGAAACGGATGGCCATCCGTCACAATCCGTCGCTAATACAAGTCTATGGGAAAAAACAGGAAACAGCAGAAAAATTTGCTGGATCCTGTTTTTTCAAAAATCGACGGATTTCAACGGGAGCTAAAAGACGGAAGTGTGAAAGAGGCCTAAGCTTGTTTAAAATCGATTGAGTCAAATTAAAAAACTGTTCTCTGGACCAAATTTTATTTTTTGTGTGGAAACCAGAGATGCCATATCCTGACTCAAAATGATAGACTTTTCAAGCTTGATATCAGTGCAAAGTTCAAAAGCCTGCATCTTTCATGGTATGGGATTGCATCAGTGCCTATTGCATTAGCTTTTTACACATCTTGAAAGACACTATCAATGCTGAGCATTATATTGAGGTTTAGAACACAATTTCCTCAAATCTAGACAATATTTTGGGGAAGGCCTTGCATATTTCAGCAAGACAATGCCAAACCACATATTACATCCATCACAACAGCATGGCTTCACAGAAGAAGAGCTCTGATGATGATCTTGCTGCCTGCAGTCCAGACCTTTCACCAATAGACAACATTTGCATAATGTGAAACAAAAAAATTGTCCAAAAAGACCCAGGACTGTTGAGCAGTTAGAATCCCACATCAGACAAGTATGGGACAAAATTCTTCTCCCAAAACTCCAACAACTTATCTCATAATTTCCCAAATATTTACAAACTGTTGTAAACAAAATTGAGGAGACTAGAGAATCATAGACTTGACCCTGTCCCAAGTTTTTTGAGATGTGTTGGTGCCATCAATATCTGAAGCAGTTACTTTTTTAAAATGAATGGAAAAATGTCTAACTTTCAAATTCTGATGCTTTCTATGTTCAGTTGTGAATAAAATATGACTATAATAACTATCCTCATCATTGAATTCTTGTTTTCTATATTTTACACAGGGTCTCAACTTTTTGGGAATTGTGGTTATAGACAGTACATGTGAAGTTGTTGTACTCTATAAAAGATATGATATTGCAAAGGGGGAAAAAAGAAATAAAAAAATGATAGAATCCAATATATAGTAGAATATAATAACATCTTTATTAAATAGTACAACAGGCATAGAGAGACATGGGCATGTGACATATGGAAAAACATACATCTGGTGTATGCAAGGGATGCACAGGATCTAGTGAGTTAATGTATTCCCCAGTACAAGACCTTAGATAAGAAAGTGTATGCTAAATGAACATATCCCACAGTATTAGAAATTAGGTAGAAAAGTACACTGCTCAAAAAAATAAAGGGAGCACTTAAACAACAGAATATAACTCCAAGTAAATCAAACTTCTGTTTAATCAATCTGTCCACTTAGGAAGCAACACTGTTTGACAATCAGTTTCACATGGTGTTGTGCAAATGGAATAGACAACAGATGGAAATTATTGGCAATTATCAAGACACACTCAATAAAGGAGTAGTTCTTCAGGTGGGGACCACAGACCACATCTCAGTACCAATGCTTTCTGGCTGATGTTTTGGTCACTTTTGAATGTTGGTTGTGCTTTCACACTCATGGTAGCATGAGACAAACTCTACAACCCACACAAGTGGCTCAGGTAGTGCAGCTCATCCAGGATGTCACATCAATGCCAGCTGTGGCAAGAAGATTTGCTGTGTCTGTCAGCGTAGTGTCCAGAGGCTGGAGGTGTTACCAGTAGACAGGCCAGTACACCACGGGACATGGAGGGGGCCATAAGAGGGCAAAAACCCAGCAAAAGGACCACTACTTCAGCCTTTGTGCAAGGAGAAACAGGAGGAGCACTGCCAGATCCCTGCAAAATGACCTCCAGCAGGCCACAAATTTGCATGTGTCTGCACAAACGGTTAGAAACCGACTCCATGAGGATGGTCTCAGTGCCCAACATCCACAGAAGGGGGTTGTGCTCACAGCCCAACTTTGTGCAGGATGCTTGGCATTTGCCACAGAACACCAGGATTGGCAAATTCACCACTGGCGCCCTGTTCACAGATGAAAGCAGGTTCACACTGAGAACATGTGACAGACGTGACAGAGTCTGGAGACGCCATGGAGACCGATCTGCTGCCTGCAACATACTTCAGCTTGACCGTATGGTAATGGTGTGGGGTGGCATTTCTTTGGAGGGCCACACAGCCCTCCATGTGCTCGCCAGAGGTAGCCTGACTGCCATTAGGTACCAAGATGAGATCCTCAGACCCCTTGTGAGACCATATGGTGCAGTTGGCCCTGGGTTCCTTCTAATGCAGGACAATGCCAGACCTCATGTGGCTGGAGTGTGTCAGCAGTTCCTGCAAGATGAAACAGTGGGAAAATGTAAAAGCCTGCGGTATAGTGTCAGGTGCAAGGTATGGAAATGTAAATGTTGTTAACTCCAGCAAATATCAGGGACTGGATAGTAGGATGGAGAAATGCATAAGCCACTAAACAAGCATTATTTCCAGGGTGATGCTGAAGGTGATATTATAATGCCCCCCTGATTAAGGTTTGAATCCGAAACACAGGAGGACACATGGATTCCGTGAGCCCCTGCTGGTGTTAATTTTCAGGTACTAAGATCTATCCTCGTTATATTATCATCTTCAATATCACCCTGATATTATATTTTACTATGTATTGGACTCTATGATTGCTTTTTGTTCCCCCCGTGTTATAGTTGATGATTGGTCCTGTTCTAGTCCAGCCCTTATATTAGCAGCCTCTATGATGCAATACTATCATATATATATATATATATATATATCTACCTGTATTAAAATATGATATTGGTGCATTGTTTTTGCTTCTGTATTTCTGGTTGTATACAACATATATAAAGTGAATATGTTGCTCAATGAAGTATGCACAATTATCTTAACATGTGCAGACAGCGCAGCACAGGTCACTGAAAAGATATGGAATATAGGAGGAAGAGCTACAGGGTGAACAGCTAAGAGCTGCATAAATATGAGCAAATGAAGATAGACTACAAGAAAACATCTGAGAAGATAGTCTATAGAAATTGAGGAGATACCCCTGAGAGGAGAGTGTAGAGATTGGAAAGAGGAAAAAAACTCCGGAGAAGAGATATGTAGAGATTGGAAAGAGACTCCAGATAGGAGATATTTAGAAACTGGAGAGTGACCCTTAAGAGGAAAGTCTGTAAAGATTGGAGAAAGACCCCTGAGTGAACAGTGTGTAGAGATTTGAGAGAGATACTCATGAGAGTAGAGTCAGTCGAAATTATAGAGAAACCCCTGAGAGGAGAGTCTGTAGAGATTGGAGAAAGACCCCTGGGAAGAGAGTTTTTAGAGATAAGAAAGATACTCCTGGGAAGAGAGATTAAAGAAACTGGAAAAGGCCCTTCACAGAAGTGTTTTTAGTATTTGGATAGAGACAACTGAGTGGAGAGTCTGTAGAGATGGGAGGACTCCTTAAGCGAGGTTTCTTTATAGTTTGTAGAGAGACCCTTGAGAAGAGAATCTTCAAGGAGAGCAGCATTTAGAGATAGCTGTCAAGACAATAGAGAGGTCAAGAGCTGCTGGAACTATTTTTATTGATATATGTCTGATAGGAGCAGAAGAAAATCCTGTGACTAATCTTGGATTACTGCATAATCCATCCAATTCCATTTTTGAATTAAAAGTGTATGATTGTATGTTATCTGCAACCTGTCTGATTTGTGTGCTATTACATTACACTAAGCCTATCACACAAGATGTTTCAATTATAATAATAATAATGATATTTCTTTCTTTAGTGCCAATATATTCCACAGCACTTTCCAATTTAATTACACTTTTGCACAAATATTTTTGTACAAACTAGATAAGACGTTACAGAGTCATGTATCAACGAGGATTGGGGGCCTTGCTCACAAGCTCACAATCTATGAGGAAATAGGGATAACACAAAATGTAAAAATGAAGAGCTTGTCGTGAAAGGACCAGCCATTAATATTAGGGTTGAGCGACTTTCATTTTTTTAAGATCGAGTAGGGTTTTGGGAAACCCGATTTTGTCCAGAGTCGAGTCGAGTGCAGTCGGCCGATTATCGCTAAAAGTCGGGGATCGACCGAAACACGAAACCCAATGCAAGTCAATGGGGAAGCATAGTCGGCAGTGAGTGGAGGCCAGGAAAACACCTACAGTGCCCATTTTAATGCCAAAAACATCCATTCTTGTTTCTGAAGCTTGCCAATCTTAATTAACTGTATAATAATAGTTGGGCATAGGGAATTGGGGGAAAGTTGTGGGGGGAGTAGGGCTGGCTCAAGTTTTTCGTGGGCCCAGGAAATGCGGACTACGTCACGGCGGTGTTGCAGGGAAAGGTAAGTATTTAAAAGTTGCAAGTGCTGTGATCCTGAGCAAGCAGGGGGGGCCCACTCGTTCGCATTGCCACTGGCACAGGGCCCCTCAAAGTACGGCGGTGTGTTTGCATGGCGGGGGCGCCTCCCACCAGCAGCGACACTTTTGCGTACTCTGAGGGGCCCTGTGCCAGTGACGTCGCCAACGAGTATGCCCCCCCACCTGATGAAGGAACCTGCACTTTCATCTGCACCTTCCTCTTTGTCCCTGTGTAAGGTGGTATAACATGCGGGAAGGGGAACCTTACTTTCAGCAGGGACAGATTCTGGCTGTGTAGAGTACAAGGGGAATGTAGTGGTCTAGGTCAATGTACCAGCAGACTCATTTAGCAGTGGCTGGGCAATGGGCAGGATGAGGAGGAAACAGATATAGGGCCAAAGAATAAAGTAGGCTACATGCAGTTCAAAATTGGTAACAGGACTAAACAGGCGGCATTGCTTTGTTCAGTGGAGTAGCAAACCCAAGAGCAGCAGACACTGTTTCAAGGGCCTAACCACACTAGTAGGCCAAATGCAGTTTAATATCTGATAGTATAGGGCGAAAGCCAGAATGTGGAAGCTCAGCTTTGTTCAGTTGAGGACAACACCAGGGAGGGGCAGACACCTTTAGTAGGCCGGAAAAGCCTATTGCATTTTTTAAAATGGTAATTTGGAGCAGAAGGTTGAAGCTCAGCTTTATTTAGTTGAGGGCAACACCAGGGAGGGGCAGAAGCCGTTAGTAGGCCCTAACCACCATTTTTTTTTTTAAAACCACATAATGAGAGCCGGAAGGTTGAAGCTCAGCTTTATTTAGTTGAGGGCAACACCAGGGAGGGGCAGAAGCCGTTAGTAGGCCCTAACCAAAGTTGAAGGCCAAATGCAGTTTAATTTCTGATACTATAGGCCGAAAGCCAGAAGGTGGAAGTTCCGATTTAGACAGTGGAGGACAATTTGAATTAGGGACTGCAGACAGACTTAGTAGGCTGTCCCCTGTGGACCATGCATCCACCACATTAACCCATTGCGCCGTAATGGACACGTAATCTTCCGTGGCCATGCCTACAGGTCCATGCGTCTGTTGTCAGGTGCACCTTTGTACTCACAGATTGCCAGAGTGCATGGACAATGCGGTCTTCTACATGCTGGTGGAGGGTTGGGATGGCTTTTCTCGCAAAAGAAGTGTCGACTGGTTAGCTTGTAGCGTGGTACAGCGTAGTCCATCATGGCCTTATTAATAGTAAATAAAATATATAACTAGGCTCTATGAACTTTTAAATAGGTTCCAGGGGTACACGGGCAGCATTGGTGTGGTCAGTGGAGGAGTATTGCAAGTAGGGGCTGCAGACAGGCTATCAAAGGCCTAAAATAACAAACAGTAGGCAGTCATGGCAGTTTTACATCGGTTACATGGATACACAGGCAGGCACTCCAGGCAGCATTGTGCTCAGTGGAGGAGTATTGCAAGTAGGGGCCGCAGACAGGCTATCAAAGGCCTAAAATAACAAACAGTAGGCAGTCATGGCAGTTTTACATCGGTTACATGGATACACAGGCAGGCACTCCAGGCAGCATTGTGGTCAGTGGAGGAGTATTGCAAGTAGGGGCCGCAGACAGGCTATCAAAGGCCTAAAATAACAAACAGTAGGCAGTCATGGCAGTTTTACATCGGTTACATGGATACACAGGCAGCTAGGTGGTGAGTGGAGGAGTATTTAAAGTAAGGACCGCAGACAGGCTATCAAAGGCCTAACATAACAAACAATAGGCTCATGGCAGTTTTACAGCGGTTACATGGATACACGGGCAGGCAGCTTGGTGGTGAGTGGAGGAGTATTTAAAGTATGGACCGCAGACAGGCTTCGAAGGCCTAACACAATAAAATGGGCTGGCTGTAGGCACTTTAAAATTGGTTCCAGGGGTACACGGGCAGCAGTGGTCTGGTCAGTGGAGGCCTAGTGGAAGTATGGACCGCAGACAGGCTTCGAAGGCCTAACACAATAAAATGGGCTGGCTGTAGGCACTTTAAAATTGGTTCCAGGGGTACACGGGCAGCAGTGGTCTGGTCAGTGGAGGACTAGTGGAAGGAGGGAGCGCAGAAAGGCTTCAAAGGCCTAACATAACAAACAATAGGCTCATGGCAGTTTTACAGCGGTTACATGGATACACGGGCAGGCAGCTTGGTGGTGGTGAGTGGAGGAGTATTTAAAGTAGGGACCGCAGACAGGCTATCAAAGGCCTAACATAAAAAAACAATAGGCTCATGGCAGTTTCACAGCGGTTACATGGATACACGGGCAGGCAGCTTGGTGGTGGTGAGTGGAGGAGTATTTAAAGTAGGGACCGCAGACAGGCTATCAAAGGCCTAACATAACAAACAATAGGCTCATGGCAGTTTTACAGCGGTTACATGGATACACGGGCAGGCAGCTTGGTGCTGAGTGGAGGAGTATTTAAAGTATGGACCGCAGACAGGCTTCGAAGGCCTAACACAATAAAATGGGCTGGCTGTAGGCACTTTAAAATTGGTTCCAGGGGTACACGGGCAGCAGTGGTCTGGTCAGTGGAGGCCTAGTGGAAGGAGGGACCGCAGACAGGCTTCGAAGGCCTAACACAATAAAATGGGCTGGCTGTAGGCACTTTAAAATTGGTTCCAGGGGTACACGGGCAGCAGTGGTCTGGTCAGTGGAGGCCTAGTGGAAGTATGGACCGCAGACAGGCTTCGAAGGCCTAACACAATAAAATGGGCTGGCTGTAGGCACTTTAAAATTGGTTCCAGGGGTACACGGGCAGCAGTGGTCTGGTCAGTGGAGGACTAGTGGAAGTATGGACCGCAGACAGGCTTCGAAGGCCTAACACAATAAAATGGGCTGGCTGTAGGCACTTTAAAATTGGTTCCAGGGGTACACGGGCAGCAGTGGTCTGGTCAGTGGAGGCCTAGTGGAAGTATGGACCGCAGACAGGCTTCGAAGGCCTAACACAATAAAATGGGCTGGCTGTAGGCACTTTAAAATTGGTTCCAGGGGTACACGGGCAGCAGTGGTCTGGTCAGTGGAGGACTAGTGGAAGTATGGACCGCAGACAGGCTTCGAAGGCCTAACACAATAAAATGGGCTGGCTGTAGGCACTTTAAAATTGGTTCCAGGGGTACACGGGCAGCAGTGGTCTGGTCAGTGGAGGCCTAGTGGAAGGAGGGACCGCAGACAGGCTTCGAAGGCCTAACACAATAAAATGGGCTGGCTGTAGGCACTTTAAAATTGGTTCCAGGGGTACACGGGCAGCAGTGGTCTGGTCAGTGGAGGCCTAGTGGAAGTATGGACCGCAGACAGGCTTCGAAGGCCTAACACAATAAAATGGGCTGGCTGTAGGCACTTTAAAATTGGTTCCAGGGGTACACGGGCAGCAGTGGTCTGGTCAGTGGAGGACTAGTGGAAGTATGGACCGCAGACAGGCTTCGAAGGCCTAACACAATAAAATGGGCTGGCTGTAGGCACTTTAAAATTGGTTCCAGGGGTACACGGGCAGCAGTGGTCTGGTCAGTGGAGGCCTAGTGGAAGTATGGACCGCAGACAGGCTTCGAAGGCCTAACACAATAAAATGGGCTGGCTGTAGGCACTTTAAAATTGGTTCCAGGGGTACACGGGCAGCAGTGGTCTGGTCAGTGGAGGACTAGTGGAAGTATGGACCGCAGACAGGCTTCGAAGGCCTAACACAATAAAATGGGCTGGCTGTAGGCACTTTAAAATTGGTTCCAGGGGTACACGGGCAGCAGTGGTCTGGTCAGTGGAGGCCTAGTGGAAGTATGGACCGCAGACAGGCTTCGAAGGCCTAACACAATAAAATGGGCTGGCTGTAGGCACTTTAAAATTGGTTCCAGGGGTACACGGGCAGCAGTGGTCTGGTCAGTGGAGGACTAGTGGAAGTATGGACCGCAGACAGGCTTCGAAGGCCTAACACAATAAAATGGGCTGGCTGTAGGCACTTTAAAATTGGTTCCAGGGGTACACGGGCAGCAGTGGTCTGGTCAGTGGAGGACTAGTGGAAGGAGGGAGCGCAGAAAGGCTTCAAAGGCCTAACATAACAAACAATAGGCTCATGGCAGTTTTACAGCGGTTACATGGATACACGGGCAGGCAGCTTGGTGGTGGTGAGTGGAGGAGTATTTAAAGTAGGGACCGCAGACAGGCTATCAAAGGCCTAACATAAAAAAACAATAGGCTCATGGCAGTTTCACAGCGGTTACATGGATACACGGGCAGGCAGCTTGGTGGTGGTGAGTGGAGGAGTATTTAAAGTAGGGACCGCAGACAGGCTATCAAAGGCCTAACATAACAAACAATAGGCTCATGGCAGTTTTACAGCGGTTACATGGATACACGGGCAGGCAGCTTGGTGCTGAGTGGAGGAGTATTTAAAGTATGGACCGCAGACAGGCTTCGAAGGCCTAACACAATAAAATGGGCTGGCTGTAGGCACTTTAAAATTGGTTCCAGGGGTACACGGGCAGCAGTGGTCTGGTCAGTGGAGGCCTAGTGGAAGGAGGGACCGCAGACAGGCTTCGAAGGCCTAACACAATAAAATGGGCTGGCTGTAGGCACTTTAAAATTGGTTCCAGGGGTACACGGGCAGCAGTGGTCTGGTCAGTGGAGGCCTAGTGGAAGTATGGACCGCAGACAGGCTTCGAAGGCCTAACACAATAAAATGGGCTGGCTGTAGGCACTTTAAAATTGGTTCCAGGGGTACACGGGCAGCAGTGGTCTGGTCAGTGGAGGACTAGTGGAAGTATGGACCGCAGACAGGCTTCGAAGGCCTAACACAATAAAATGGGCTGGCTGTAGGCACTTTAAAATTGGTTCCAGGGGTACACGGGCAGCAGTGGTCTGGTCAGTGGAGGCCTAGTGGAAGGAGGGACCGCAGACAGGCTTCGAAGGCCTAACACAATAAAATGGGCTGGCTGTAGGCACTTTAAAATTGGTTCCAGGGGTACACGGGCAGCAGTGGTCTGGTCAGTGGAGGACTAGTGGAAGGAGGGAGCGCAGAAAGGCTTCAAAGGCCTAAAATAACAAACAATAGGCTCATGGCAGTTTTACAGCGGTTACATGGATACACGGGCAGGCAGCTTGGTGGTCAGTGGAGGAGTAGGGACCGCAGACAGGCTATCAAAGGCCTAAAATAACAAACAATAGGCTCATGGCAGTTTTACAGCGGTTACATGGATACACGGGCAGGCAGCTTGGTGCTGAGTGGAGGAGTAGTGCAAGGAGTGTCTGTCCCAGTACTCCCAAAATATAAATAGATGTTAATGTCTCGCAAAACAACCAAAACAAAAAAAAAGATGGCATACTTAGGTACAGGGGTGGGCTCATCTGCTGTGTTTCTGACATAGTAATTTGGCAGTAACTATTTAATGGTGCCAATATAGGACACAGACACAGACTACTTTAAGTTGCATCATAGATGTCTACAAATTTGTATTGTCAGTGCCAGACATTGAATGATGTCAGCGAATAGACTAAAGATTGGTGGAGCTGTGCGACATAATTTTGCACGTAGTAGAGCCCAGTTTGAGCTGGGGTAGGGGGGAACTCTCTTGAGGCCGGCGGGACCGCCCCAGGGCCACTCATGTTACAACGGTGTGTCTGACGTTGGGTGCGCACCACCACCGCCAGAGACACTACATTGTACTATGAGGGACCCAGTAGCAATGCCGTCAACCAAAAGCGAGCACACCCACCTCTTCAGACAAACAGCAGTCTCACGGGTGCTTGCGCCAAGTCGCGATACCACGGCCCCGTGTGGGGAGTTTGGCCATTTAGGGAGGTGTAAACATGTCGTATGCTGTACAATCTGCAGCAGCAAATTAGACATTAGAAAAGTAATTCACAGGCAAGAGCTTTTCATAGGAAAGCTAGGTGTCGGCCGGGCAAGGTGGGGCAAAAGATTTTGAAATCCAGTTGTGGTTCATTTTAATGAATGTTAGATCGTCAACATTTTGGGTAGCCAGACGAGTCCTTTTTTCGGTTAATATTGACCCTGCAGCACTGAATACTCTTTCTGATAGGACACTTGCTGCCGGGCAAGCAAGCTCCTGCAATGCATATTCTGCCAATTCTGGCCAGGTGTCTAATTTGGAGGCCCAGTAATCAAATGGGAATGACGGTTGAGGGAGAACATCGATAAGGGATGAAAAATAGTTAGTAACCATACTGGACAAATGTTGTCTCCTGTCACTTTCAATTGATGCAGCAGTACCTGTCCTGTCTGCGGTCATAGCAAAATCACTCCACAACCTGGTCAGAAAACCCCTCTGTCCAACGCCACTTCTGATGTGTGCACCCCTAACACTCCTAGTCTGCTGCCCCCTGGAGCTCGTGTGAGAACGATCACGTGCGCTGTGTGCTGGGAATGCCTGAAGCAAACGGTCAACAAGAGTTGATTGTTTGGTTGCTAATATTAGTTCCAAGTTCTCATGTGGCATAATATTTTGCAATTTGCCTTTATAGCGTGGATCAAGGAGGCAGGCCAACCAGTAATCGTCATCGTTCATCATTTTCGTAATGCGTGTGTCCCTTTGTAGGATACGTAAGGCATAATCCGCCATGTGGGCCAAAGTTCCACTTGTCAAATCTCCGGTTGTGATTGGTTGAGGGGCAGTTGCAGGCAAATCTACGTCACTTGTGTCCCTCAAAAAACCAGAACCCGGCCGTGACACGCAACCAATTTCCTGTGCCCCCGTGAAAGTTTCCGCATTAAAAATATACTCATCCCCATCATCCTCCTCGTCCTCCACCTCCTCTTCGCCCGCTACCTCGTCCTGTACACTGCCCTGACCAGACAATGGCTGACTGTCATCAAGGCTTCCCTCTTCCTCTGGTGCAGACGCCTGCTCCTTTATGTGCGTCAAACTTTGCATCAGCAGACGCATTAGGGGGATGCTCATGCTTATTACGGCGTTGTCTGCACTAACCAGCCGTGTGCATTCCTCAAAACACTGAAGGACTTGACACATGTCTTGTATCTTCGACCACTGCACACCTGACAACTCCATGTCTGCCATCCTACTGCCTGCCCGTGTATCCTCCCACAAATAAATAACAGCACGCCTCTGTTCGCACAGTCTCTGAAGCATGTGCAGTGTTGAGTTCCACCTTGTTGCAACGTCTATGATTAGGCGATGCTGGGGAAGGTTCAAAGACCGCTGATAGGTCTGCATACGGCTGGCGTGTACAGGCGAACGTCGGATATGTGAGCAAAGTGCACGCACTTTGAGGAGCAGGTCGGAGAACCCAGGATAAGTTTTCAATAAGCACTGCACCACCAGGTTTAAGGTGTGAGCCAGGCAAGGAATGTGTTTCAGTTGGGAAAGGGAGATGGCAGCCATGAAATTCCTTCCGTTATCACTCACTACCTTGCCTGCCTCAAGATCTACTGTGCCCAGCCACGACTGCGTTTCTTGTTGCAAGAACTCGGACAGAACTTCCGCGGTGTGTCTGTTGTCGCCCAAACACTTCATAGCCAATACAGCCTGCTGACGCTTGGCAGTAGCTGGCCCATAATGGGACAACTGGTGTGCAACAGTGTCATCTGCCGATGGAGTGGTTGGCCGACTGCGTTCTGTGGAAGAGCTGTAGCTTCTGCAGGAGGACGAGGAGGAGGAGGAGGGGGTGCGAACGCCTACAGCCAACTGTTTCCTAGACCGTGGGCTAGGCACAACTGTCCCTAAATTGATGTCGCCTGTGGACCCTGCATCCACCACATTCACCCAGTGTGCCGTGATGGACACATAACGTCCCTGGCCATGCCTACTGGTCCATGCATCTGTAGTCAGGTGCACCTTTGTACTCACAGATTGCCTGAGTGCATGGACGATGCGCTGTTTAACATGCTGGTGCAGGGCTGGGATGGCTTTTCTGGAAAAAAAGTGTCGACTGGGTAGCTCGTATCGTGGTTCAGCGTACTCCATCAGGGCTTTGAAAGCTTCGCTTTCAACTAACCGGTAGGGCATCATCTCTAACGAGATTAGTCTAGCTATGTGGGCGTTAAAACCCTGTGTACGCGGATGCGAGGATAAGTACTTCCTTTTTCTAACCAGAGTCTCATGTAGGGTGAGCTGGACTGGAGAGCTGTAGATCGTGGAACTTTCGGGTGTGCCGGTGGACATGGCAGACTGAGAGACGGTTGGAGACGGTATTGTTTCCGCCGGTGCCCTACATGCAATATTTCCTCCTACAAAACTGGTGATTCCCTGACCCTGACTGCTTTTGGCTGGCAAAGAAACCTGCACAGATACTGCCGGTGGTGCGGAAAATGGTGGCCTTACAGTGACGGAAGGGATGTTGCGTTGCTGACTAGCTTCATTGGCCGAGGGTGCTACAACCTTGAGGGACGTTTGGTAGTTAGTCCAGGCTTGAGAATGCATGGTGGTTAAGTGTCTATGCATGCAACTAGTATTTAGACTTTTCAGATTCTGACCTCTGCTTAAGCTAGTTGAACATTTTTGACAGATGACTTTGCGCTGATCAGTTGGATGTTGTTTAAAAAAATGCCAGACTGCACTCTTCCTAGACTCTGATCCCTTTTCCGGGATTGCAGACTGAGCTTTAACCGGATGGCAACGCTGTGCTCCAACAGGTTTTGGCTTTGACACGCGTTTTGGTCCAGATACGGGCCCGGCAGATGGAACCTGTTGCGATGTTGATGCCTGCTGCGGCCCCTCCTCCACCTCCGCTTCTGAACTACTGCCGCCTGCACCCTGTTCCCCCAATGGCTGCCAATCGGGGTCAATAACTGGGTCATCTATTACCTCCTCTTCGAGCTCGTGTGCAACTTCGTCTGTGTCACTGTGTCGGTCGGTGGTATAGCGTTCGTGGCGGGGCAACATAGTCTCATCAGGGTCTGATTGTGGATCTGTACCCTGAGAGGGCAATGTGGTGGTCTGAGTCAAAGGAGCAGCATAGTACTCTGGCTGTGGCTGTGCATCAGTGCACTCCATGTCAGAATATACTTGTAATGGGCATGGCCTGTTAAATGTTTCACTTTCTAAGCCAGGGACGGTATGTGTAAAGAGCTCCATGGAGTGACCCGTTGTGTCGCCTGCTGCATCCTTCTCTCTTGTTGTAGTTTTTGCTGAGGAGGACAAGGAAGCGACTTGTCCCTGACCGTGAACATCCACAAGCGACGCGCTGCTTTTACATTTACCAGTTTCGGAAGAGGAGGCAAAAGAGCTAGAGGCTGAGTCTGCAATGTAAGCCAAAACTTGCTGTTGCTGCTCCGCCTTTAAAAGCGGTTTTCCTACTCCCAGAAAAGAGAGCGTTCGAGGCCTTGTGTAGCCTGACGACGAAACTGGCTCCACAGCTCCAGACTTAGGTGGAATATTTTTATCCCCACGACCACCTGATGCTCCACTACCACTACCATCATTACCAGCTGACAATGAACGCCCACGACGACCTCTTGCACCAGACTTCCTCATTGTTTTAAAATCTTAACCAAAGTAACTTTATTTGTTGCTATCAAACAACTTACACGGTGAGCTATAACTTCAGTATGATTTCAATATCCCTTAACAGGTTGGTGAGACCACAAGGAAAATCAGGCACAATGTTACACACTCTGTTTTCTGTGGCACAAAATCACAGAGATGACACACACGCAGGACTGTCACTCAAGCACTAATGTCAATATTAATCTCCCACCTAATTTATTTATTTTTTTTTCTCAGGGAGACTTTAGAAACCAAATAATATTAAAAAAAAAAAAAAAAAAGGCTTTCTATGGCCCACAATTAGAGAGAGAGAGGTGGCACAACCAGGAGTCAAGACTGGCGCACAAGCTGAAAGGGCAATATTACTCTCCCACTGTTTTTTATGTTTTTTTTGTTTTTTTCAGGGAGACTTTAGAAACCAAATAATATTAAAAAAACCAAAAAAAAAAAAGGCTTTCTATGGCCCACTGAATGAGAGGGAGAGAGGTGGCACACCCAGGAGTCAAGACTGGCACACAAGCTGAAAGGGCAATATTACTCTCCCACTGTTTTTTTATGTATTTTTTGTTTTTTCAGGGAGACTTTAGAAACCCAATAATATTTAAAAAAAAAAAAAAGGCTTTCTATGGCCCACAATTAGAGAGAGAGAGGTGGCACAACCAGGAGTCAAGACTGGCGCACAAGCTGAAAGGGCAATATTACTCTCCCACTGTTTTTTATGTTTTTTTTGTTTTTTTCAGGGAGACTTTAGAAACCAAATAATATTAAAAAAACCAAAAAAAAAAAAGGCTTTCTATGGCCCACTGAATGAGAGGGAGAGAGGTGGCACACCCAGGAGTCAAGACTGGCACACAAGCTGAAAGGGCAATATTACTCTCCCACTGTTTTTTTATGTATTTTTTGTTTTTTTCAGGGAGACTTTAGAAACCCAATAATATTTAAAAAAAAAAATAAATAGGCTTTCTATGGCCCACTGAATGAGAGGGAGAGAGGTGGCACACCCAGGAGTCAAGACTGGCACACAAGCTGAAAGGGCAATATTACTCTCCCACTGTTTTTTTAGGTTTTTTTTGTTTTTTCAGGGAGACTTTAGAAACCCAATAATATTTAAAAAAAAAAATAAATAGGCTTTCTATGGCCCACTGAATGAAAGGGAGAGAGGTGGCACACCCAGGAGTCAAGACTGGCACACAAGCTGAAAGGGCAATATTACTCTCCCACTGTTTTTTTATGTATTTTTTGTTTTTTTCAGGGAGACTTTAGAAACCCAATAATATTTTAAAAAAAAAATAAATAGGCTTTCTATGGCCCACTGAATGAGAGGGAGAGAGGTGGCACACCCAGGAGTCAAGACTGGCACACAAGCTGAAAGGGCAATATTACTCTCCCACTGTTTTTTTAGGTTTTTTTTTTTTTTTCAGGGAGAATTAGAAACCAAATAATATTAAAAAAAAAAAAAATAGGCTTTCTATGGCCCACTGAATGAAAGGGAGAGAGGTGGCACACCCAGGAGTCAAGACTGGCACACAAGCTGAAAGGGCAATATTACTCTCCCACTGTTTTTTTATGTATTTTTTGTTTTTTCAGGGAGACTTTAGAAACCCAATAATATTTAAAAAAAAAAATAAATAGGCTTTCTATGGCCCACTGAATGAGAGGGAGAGAGGTGGCACACCCAGGAGTCAAGACTGGCACACAAGCTGAAAGGGCAATATTACTCTCCCACTGTTTTTTTAGGTTTTTTTTTTTTTTCAGGGAGACTTTAGAAACCAAATAATATTAAAAAAAAAAAAAAAAAAAAAAAAAATAGGCTTGCTATAGCCCACTGAATGAGAGATAGCACACACAGCAGTGGCACACAAGCCCTGACTGAGGCCAATATTTTTCTCCCACTGATTGATGTAGTGTTTTTGTGTTGAGGTAGAATTTAGAACACAAATCACGGAAAAAATAAATAGGCTTTCTATGGCCCACTGAATGAAAGGGAGAGAGGTGGCACACCCAGGAGTCAAGACTGGCACACAAGCTGAAAGGGCAATATTACTCTCCCACTGTTTTTTTATGTATTTTTTGTTTTTTCAGGGAGACTTTAGAAACCCAATAATATTTAAAAAAAAAAAAAAGGCTTTCTATGGCCCACAATTAGAGAGAGAGAGGTGGCACAACCAGGAGTCAAGACTGGCGCACAAGCTGAAAGGGCAATATTACTCTCCCACTGTTTTTTATGTTTTTTTTGTTTTTTTCAGGGAGACTTTAGAAACCAAATAATATTAAAAAAAGCAAAAAAAAAAAAGGCTTTCTATGGCCCACTGAATGAGAGGGAGAGAGGTGGCACACCCAGGAGTCAAGACTGGCACACAAGCTGAAAGGGCAATATTACTCTCCCACTGTTTTTTTATGTATTTTTTGTTTTTTTCAGGGAGACTTTAGAAACCCAATAATATTTAAAAAAAAAAATAAATAGGCTTTCTATGGCCCACTGAATGAGAGGGAGAGAGGTGGCACACCCAGGAGTCAAGACTGGCACACAAGCTGAAAGGGCAATATTACTCTCCCACTGTTTTTTTAGGTTTTTTTTTTTTTTCAGGGAGACTTTTGAAACCAAATAATATTAAAAAAAAAAAAAAAAAAAAATATAGGCTTGCTATAGCCCACTGAATGAGAGATAGCGCACACACAGCAGTGGCACACAAGCCCTGACTGAGGCCAATATTTTTCTCCCACTGATTGATGTAGTGTTTCTGTGTTGAGGTAGATTTTAGAACACAAATCACGGAAAAAATAAATAGGCTTTCTATGGCCCACTCAGTGAGAGATGGCACACACAGGGATGGCACTGTAGCAGAAATGCCAATCTTAATCTCCCACAAAAAAAAAACAAAAAAAAAAAAAAAACTGTCCTACAATTACTATCTCCCTGCAGTAATGTAAGCCAGGTATGGCAGGCAGCAATAGGAGTGGACTGATGCACAAATTAAATAAAAAGTGTGGACAAACAAAAAAGATAGCTGTGCAGAAAGGAAGGAACAAGAGGATATGTGCTTTGAAAAAAGCAGTTGGTTTCCACAGTGGCGTACACACAGCAATACAGCTATCACGGAGCCTTCTAGGGCAGCCCAATGAGCTACAGCGCTGAGGGGAAAAAAAAAAAAAAATAGCTTCCACTGTTCCTGCACACCGAAGGTGGTGTTGGACAGTGGAAATCGCTGCAGCACAAGCGGTTTGGTGGTTAGTGGACCCTGCCTAACGCTCTCCCTGCTTCTGATGAAGCGGCAGCAACCTGTCCCTAAGCTCAGATCAGCAGCAGTAAGATGGCGGTCGGCGGGAACGCCCCTTTATAGCCCCTGTGACGCCGCAGACAGCAAGCCAATCACTGCAATGCCCTTCTCTAAGATGGTGGGGACCAGGATCTATGTCATCACGCTGCCCACACTCTGCGTTCACCTTCATTGGCTGAGAAATGGCGCTTTTCGCGTCATTGAAACGCGACTTTGGCGCGAAAGTCGCGTACCGCATGGCCGACAAGCACAGGGGTCGGATCGGGTTTCATGAGACGCCGACTTAGCCAAAAGTCGGCGACTTTTGAAAATGATCGACCCGTTTCGCTCAACCCTAATTAATATAATAAATAAGAACATTCAAATAAAGCTGCGTTAACCAGCCAGTAGCCAGTATCTGTAAAAGTACAGTGCTACTGTGCTACTGCGTATGTGGAAGAGAGAACATGGGAAAATTATTTAGATTAGTGGTATGCTTATCTAAGGATATGTGTTTTAGGTCAGGCTTGAAACTGTGCCTACCAGGATATAACCAGATTGTCTGGGGTAGTGCATTCCTAAAAACTGATTCAGTACAAAATAAGTAATGGAGACAAGAATCAGAGGTTTGGATTATAGAGAATGTTAGTTTTAGGTAATTAGTGGAACAAAGAGGAGTGGTACAGTGGTAGACAGAGATTGGGAAGGAGACGTAGGGTCATGCAGAACTGAGGAAATCTTTGTGTGTAAGAATGATAAGTTTATATTGGATTCTGTAACGTATGGGCAACCTAGGCAGACAACCGCATGGCGCTGACATCAATGTAACGGTCAGAAATATGATCCTAACTGCTACATTCAGGATGGCTGGAGACTTCAATAAGAGGGAGACCGATCAGTAGAGTTTCAATCGTCCAGGCAAGAATGAATCAGAGCAACAGTAAGAGTTTTTTTAGAGTCAAAGGTAAGAAAAGGTAAAATTCTAGAGATGTTTCGAGCAGTAGGTCATACGAGTGAGTGATCAGATATAGGGAGTGAAGGAAAAATCTTAGTCCAAGACAGCGGGCATTCCCACTCACGGAAATGTAAATTTCATGTTTAAGGTATGTGCAAACGTCAAGTATTTGGTGCAGAAATTTCTGCACCATTTCTGCATCTCTTGGCAGGAAAAACACTGCGTAAAATAGGAACGTCTTGACACATTTTTTAATGCATTTTTTACATGCGTTTTTGGTGCAGTTATTTCCTCACTCATTAATATGAGTAAATTATGTGGCATAAATGCTGAACGAGTTGACATGCTGCAGATTTAAATCTGCACCAAATGGTGCAAGTCAAAAATAAGCAACATGTGCATGAGACTTCAGGATTGAGAAGACAATTTCCTGTCCAATGGGATAATTTTTTTCTTTTAAATAATTGGCCAGATCATCAGCAATGAAGTTGGTGATTGTGGTCTGTACTTTAGGACTGAGGGATGAGTGAAGAGTGTTAAATTGTAGCTTAGGATTGAGGAATAGTGAGGTGATATGGGTTGTGAAGTAGGCTGTTTGGAGAGGTGAAGGGCAGAGGTGGAGGGGTGAAGGGCAGAGTTATATCTTTTAAGCATAAACTTACAATGGACAAAATTTTCTCACAAAAGAGATTTTCTGCAAAGTTGTTCAGCGCATCTGGAGACCCTGTGTTTGCAGCTTTTGGGAATAGTCCATGACCCTCCACTGGGGCCAATCCGGACCAAGCCCGTACTGAGGGGGTATCTCAAAAGGAGAGTTACAACAGACCCATGTCCCCTAAATCGGCCCCAAGGTTTCCTCATGTCACAATTATTAAGTGTTGGCGGTGCCAAGGGCCCGGACATGTGGCTGCCAACTGCCCTCTAACAACTCAACCCATGGACTGTGGTTATCCTCACCAAGTGACTATGTACGCCCAGCCCGTCTGCACCTCCACCACAGGCACCGCCAGCAGCGAGCCCCAACTGTGCCAGGTACCCATCAACGGGTACCAGACGGAGGCTCTCTTGAACTCGGGGAGCTTAGTGACTTTGGTTCATGGGTCCAATGGATGTAAAGTGGGGGTGGTATGTATCCATGCGGAATGCCGAGATTACCTGACCGCAGAGGTTTCTTTCTCCACACCGTGTGAAGAAATCACACATGTGGTGGGAATGGTGAAGATCCTTCTATATGGGACTGTGTTGTGAAGAGACTTGCCCCTATTCTGGTCCCTGTGGGAGACCAGGGTTAACCCTCCCAAGGTAAATGTTATTCCGGGCATGGAACCCAAAGATCCCGAGTCAGGGATACCTGCCATAGGGGTCGTCAACTTAGTGACAAAGTGTAACCCCGATAGGCTTCCCTATGAATTGGCAGGAGAGGTCGAGGAGACCCTACCGATCCCCGAGCTGGAGGTGTCCCCTGGTAAGTTCAGGACAGCTCAGCTCCAGGATCCCACCCTGGCCAGGCCTGAGAATGGGTGGAAGAGATTAATGGAGTGGCTTAGCAACCGGGTGTTGGAACAGTGGTTTATATACTTTATACCATGTGATTTTCTGGATTTTATTTTTGATATTCTATCTCTCAATGTTAAAATTAGCCTACCCTTAAAATTATAGACTGTTCATGTCTTTGTCAGTGGGCAAAGTTAGAAAATCAGGAAGGGATCAAATACTTATTTCCCCCACTGTATACTATTCCTGTACTGTGACATCCCCATGTATACTACAGGTGAACTGTGACATCACTGTGTATATTACCTATATAGTGTGACATTACTGAGTACATCACCTCTGTACTGCTACTTCACTATGTATATTACCCCTGTACTGTGTCATCATTATGTATACTATGCTATGATTAAGGGCATCTGGGATGCCAGAAATGTGTCAGTTTTTTATCTTTGTATGTCGGTTTTTACAATTTAAAGAAATAAAATAGTGCTTTTATTTCACCTGTGGAAGTGCAGCTTTCTTCACTTTTTGCACTTTAATATTGTGCAGCAGCTAAACTGTTCTGTTTTGCACACGGTATTGCAGAGACGGACTGGGACTGAAATTCAGACCTGGCCTTTGAAATCATACAGGCCCATGCTGTCCCCTTTCCCGAGCCGCAGATGGGGATATACAGTGGCGACAAAAAGTTTTGCATTTCGTTTTTAAAGTGTGACTACTTCTGTCTGGTTGTTTTGATGCCAGTTTTCTGGTGATGAATTGAAAGTGTATGAAGTAGTCATCATGCAAGACCTTAACTTTAACCAAAATGCTTTAGGATATAGGTATGGGCATTTAATTAAAGTGCTCCATACTGTATAATGGCTCCACATGATTTGCAATACTGTATAATGGCCACACAGTGCTCCATACTGTATAATGGCCACACATGACAATGCCAGTGTACTGTCGGGGCTGTAGATGTGTCACAGCAGCTCTGCTTTCAATGCAGGCAAAGATTTCACCACCTGTCGCTGTCCACACTGCTGCCTCACAGATCCTGCACATTGCAATGTAGCCCAGCTCTGCAAACTCTGTGTGCACTCAGACAACACCACTATCTCTGGCTTGACTCAATAACTGCTGTAGTATATAAAGGATGTATATATATATATATATATATATATATATATATATATATACTGTGCCTAAGACTAACAGGCTGCACTGGATTGCTCTAACTGCTGCCACTACTCCTGGTTATAATGCCTTGTACTGTAAGCAGAGCAGAGCAGGGCCAGCTGCATGTATGTGTGCAATACACACACACACATACCTCAGAATGTCCTCTCTCCATCTTTGAGCCACAGCATCGGAAGAAGACACAGAGGGGGCGTGACCTAATACAAGAGGGCGTGTCGGCTGCTTCTACTGCTGACTGTGCGGGAGAAAGAGTCGTGTGCGGGACAGTCCCGCAGTATGATTGACGGTTGGGAGCTATGCAGTGATAGTTCCAGTCTCTGGCTTGAGCAGCTGACCCGTATACCCTAGTGATACTTGGATTCATGTGACCACAACACCTTAGACCAGTCTGTCCTTTAATTAACCTACAAACAGACGGAAGCATCTGCCAAGTAGTTAAAAAGATAATAGTTTTTATTAAACAATTTTAAAAAACATATATTGCATTCAGTGGGTGAATACACATAAATGGACCTGACAACACAGGTGTGATTACTTTATATATTTGGTTAGGACTGAAATCAATAACAGAGCAAATATCCTTCAACAATATTTCTATTTAAATAGACCTTGGAGAGGGTACAGTTAGTGCTTATAAGGCTCTATATGTAAGTGAGTTACATCCTATTTACTCAAAGTGCAGTATGTGTTAATGGTAATTTTAGTTGGTATCAGTATAAGAGAGCAAATTAGGGTAAATAATTAACACATAGAGCCTTTAGAAGAATACTCTCAAGTGAACTCCAATAGATACACTCTAACCAAATTCAGTACACAAGAGCTCATCAGTAGGGTTGAGCGACTTTCATTTTTTTAAGATCGAGTCTGGTTTTGTGAAACCCGATTTAGTCCAAAGTCGAGTCGAGTGAAGTCGGCCGATTATCGCTAAAAGTCGGGGATCGACCGAAACACGAAACCCAATGCAAGTCAATGGGGAAGCATAGCCGGCAGTGAGTGGAGACCAGGAAAACACCTACAGTGCACATTTTACTGCCAAAAACATCCATTCTTGTTTTCTGAAGCTTGTCAATCTTAATTAACTTTATAATAATAGTTGGGCACTGGAAATTGGTGGTCATTTGGCAAAAGTTGTGGGGGTAGGGCTGGTTCAAGGTTTTAGTGGGCCCAGGAAACATGGACTACGTCATGGCGGTGGAGCAGGGAGAGGTAAGTATTTCAACGTTGCAAGTGCTGTGATCTTGAGCAAGCAGGGGGGGCCCACTCGTTCGCATTGGCACTGGCACAGGGCCCCTCAAAGTACGGCGGTGTGTTTGCACGGCGGGGGCGCCTCCCACCAGCAGCGACACTTTTGCGTACTCTGAGTGGCCCTGTGCCAGTGACGTCGCCAACGAGTATGCCCCCCCACCTGATGAAGGAACCTGCACTTTCATCTGCACCTTCCTCTTTGTCCCTGTGTAAGGTGGTATAATATGCGGGAAGGGGAACCTTACTTTCAGCAGGGTCAGATTCTGGCTGTGTAGAGTACAAGGGGAATGTAGTGGTCTAGGTCAATGTACCAGCAGACTCATCTAGCAGTGGCTGGGCAATGGGCAGGATGATGAGGAAACAGATATAGGGCCAAAGAATAAAGTAGGCTAAATGCAGATCAAAATTGGTAACAGGACTAAACAGGCGGCATTGCTTTGTTCAGTGGAGTAGCAAACCCAAGAGCAGCAGACACTGTTTCAAGGGCCTAACCACACTAGTAGGCCAAATGCAGTTTAATATCTGATAGTATAGGCCGAAAGCCAGAATGTGGAAGCTCAGCTTTGTTCAGTTGAGGACAACATCAGGGAGGGGCAGACACCGTTAGTAGGCCCTAACCACCATTTTGTTTTTTAAAAAACACTTAATGAGAGCCAGAAGGTTGAAGCTCAGCTTTATTCAGTTGAGGGCAACACCAGGGAGGGGCAGACACCGTTAGTAGGCCCTAACCACCATTTTGTTTTTTAAAAAACACTTAATGAGAGCCAGAAGGTTGAAGCTCAGCTTTATTCAGTTGAGGGCAACACCAGGCAGGGGCAGACACCGTTAGTAGGCCGGAACCAGCAATGTGTTTAAAAACAGCAGTTAATCAGAGCCGGAAGGTAGAAGCTCAGCTTTATTCAGTTGAGGGCAACACCAGGGAGGGGCAGAAGCCGTTAGTAGGCCCTAACCACCATTTTGTTTTTTAAAAAACACTTAATGAGAGCCAGAAGGTTGAAGCTCAGCTTTATTCAGTTGAGGGCAACACCAGGCAGGGGCAGACACCGTTAGTAGGCCGGAACCACCATTTTGTTTTTTAAAAAACACTTAATGAGAGCCAGAAGGTTGAAGCTCAGCTTTATTCAGTTGAGGACAACTTGAATTAGGGACTGCATACAGACTTAGCAGGCTGTCCCCTGTGTGGACCATGCATCCAATACATTAACCCATTGAGCCACAAAGGACACGTAACCTTCCGTGGCCATGCCTACAGGTCCATGTGTCTGTTGTCAGGTGTACCTTTGTCAGTGTAGGCCTATTGGAAGGAGGGACCGCAGACAGGCTTCGAAGGCCTAACACAATAAAATGGGCTGGCTGTAGGCACTTTAAAATTGGTTCCAGGGGTACACGGGCAGCAGTGGTCTGGTCAGTGGAGGCCTAGTGGAAGGAGGGACCGCAGACAGGCTTCGAAGGCCTAACACAATAAAATGGGCTGGCTGTAGGCACTTTAAAATTGGTTCCAGGGGTACACGGGCAGCAGTGGTCTGGTCAGTGGAGGCCTAGTGGAAGGAGGGACCGCAGACAGGCTTCGAAGGCCTAACACAATAAAATGGGCTGGCTGTAGGCACTTTAAAATTGGTTCCAGGGGTACACGGGCAGCAGTGGTCTGGTCAGTGGAGGCCTAGTGGAAGGAGGGACCGCAGACAGGCTTCGAAGGCCTAACACAATAAAATGGGCTGGCTGTAGGCACTTTAAAATTGGTTCCAGGGGTACACGGGCAGCAGTGGTCTGGTCAGTGGAGGCCTAGTGGAAGGAGGGACCGCAGACAGGCTTCGAAGGCCTAACACAATAAAATGGGCTGGCTGTAGGCACTTTAAAATTGGTTCCAGGGGTACATGGGCAGCAGTGGTCTGGTCAGTGGAGGCCTAGTGTAAGGAGGGACCGCAGACAGGCTTCGAAGGCCTAAAATAACAAACAATAGGCTCATGGCAGTTTTACAGCGGTTACATGGATACACAGGCAGCTTGGTGGTGAGTGGAGGAGTATTTAAAGTAGGGACCGCAGACAGGCTATCAAAGGCCTAAAATAACAAACAATAGGCTCATGGCAGTTTTACAGCGGTTACATGGATACACGGGCAGGCAGCTTGGTGGTGAGTGGAGGAGTATTTAAAGTAGGGACCGCAGACAGGCTATCAAAGGCCTAAAATAACAAATAATAGGCTCATGGCAGTTTTACAGCGGGGACATGGATACACGGGCAGGCAGCTTGGTGGTGAGTGGAGGAGTATTTAAAGTAGGGACCGCAGACAGGCTATCAAAGGCCTAAAATAACAAACAATAGGCTCATGGCAGTTTTACAGCGGTTACATGGATACACGGGCAGGCAGCTGGTGATGAGTGGAGGAGTATTTAAAGTAGGGACCGCAGACAGGCTATCAAAGGCCTAAAATAACAAACAATAGGCTCATGGCAGTTTTACAGCGGTTACATGGATACACAGGCAGCTTGGTGGTGAGTGGAGGAGTATTTAAAGTAGGGACCGCAGACAGGCTATCAAAGGCCTAAAATAACAAACAATAGGCTCATGGCAGTTTTACAGCGGTTACATGGATACACAGGCAGCTTGGTGGTGAGTGGAGGAGTATTTAAAGTAGGGACCGCAGACAGGCTATCAAAGGCCTAAAATAACAAACAATAGGCTCATGGCAGTTTTCCAGCGGTTACATGGATACACGGGCAGGCAGCTGGTGATGAGTGGAGGAGTATTTAAAGTAGGGACCGCAGACAGGCTATCAAAGGCCTAAAATAACAAACAATAGGCTCATGGCAGTTTTACAGCGGTTACATGGATACACGGGCAGGCAGCTGGTGATGAGTGGAGGAGTATTTAAAGTAGGGACCGCAGACAGGCTATCAAAGGCCTAAAATAACAAACAATAGGCTCATGGCAGCTTTACAGCGGTTACATGGATACACAGGCAGGTTGGTGGTGAGTGGAGGAGTAGTGCAAGGAGTGTCTGTCCCAGTACTCCCAAAATATAAATAGATGTTAATGTCTCGCAAAACAACCAAAACAAAAAAAAAGGTGGCATACTTAGGTACAGGGGTGGGCTCATCTACTGAGTTTCTGACATAGTAATTTGGCAGTAACTATTTAATGGTGCCAATATAGGACACAGACACAGACTACTTTAAGTTGCATCATAGATGTCTACAAATTTGTATTGTCAGTGCCAGACATTGAATGATGTCAGCGAATAGACTAAAGATTGGTGGAGCTGTGCGACATAATTTTGCACGTGGTAGAGCACATTTTGAGCTGGGGTAGGGGGGAACTCTCTTGAGGCCGGCGGGACCGCCCCAGGGCCCCTCATGTTACAACGGTGTGTCTGACGTTGGGTGCGCACCACCACCGCCAGAGACACTACATTGTACTATGAGGGACCCAGTAGCAATGCCGTCAACCAAAAGCGAGCACACCCACCTCTTCAGACAAACAGCAGTCTCACGGGTGCTTGCGCCAAGTCGCGATACCACGGCCCCGTGTGGGGAGTTTGGCCATTTAGGGAGGTGTAAACATGTCGTATGCTGTACAATCAGCTGCAGCAAATTAGACATTAGAAAAGTAATTCACAGGCAAGAGCTTTTCATAGGAAAGCTAGGTGTTGGCCGGGCAAGGTGGGGCAAAAGATTTCGAAATCCAGTTGTGGTTCATTTTAATGAATGTTAGATCGTCAACATTTTGGGTAGCCAGACGAGTCCTTTTTTCGGTTAATATTGAACCTGCAGCACTGAATACTCTTTCTGATAGGACACTTGCTGCCGGGCAAGCAAGCTCCTGCAATGCATATTCTGCCAATTCTGGCCAGGTGTCTAATTTGGAGGCCCAGTAATCAAATGGGAATGACGGTTGAGGGAGAACATCGATAAGGGATGAAAAATAGTTAGTAACCATACTGGACAAATGTTGTCTCCTGTCACTTTCAATTGATGCAGCAGTACCTGTCCTGTCTGCGGTCATAGCAAAATCACTCCACAACCTGGTCAGAAAACCCCTCTGTCCAACGCCACTTCTGATGTGTGCACCCCTAACACTCCTAGTCTGCTGCCCCCTGGAGCTCGTGTGAGAACGATCACGTGCGCTGTGTGCTGGGAATGCCTGAAGCAAACGGTCAACAAGAGTTGATTGTTTGGTTGCTAATATTAGTTCCAAGTTCTCATGTGGCATAATATTTTGCAATTTGCCTTTATAGCGTGGATCAAGGAGGCAGGCCAACCAGTAATCGTCATCGTTCATCATTTTCGTAATGCGTGTGTCCCTTTTTAGGATACGTAAGGCATAATCCGCCATGTGGGCCAAAGTTCCAGTTGTCAAATCTCCGGTTGTGATTGGTTGAGGGGCAGTTGCAGGCAAATCTACGTCACTTGTGTCCCTCAAAAAACCAGAACCCGGCCGTGACACGCAACCAATTTCCTGTGCCCCCGGGAAAGGTTCGGCATTAAAAATATACTCATCCCCATCATCATCCTCGTCCTCCACCTCCTCTTCGCCCGCTACCTCGTCCTGTACACTGCCCTGACCAGACAATGGCTGACTGTCATCAAGGCTTTCCTCTTCCTCTGGTGCAGACGCCTGCTCCTTTATGTGCGTCAAACTTTGCATCAGCAGACGCATTAGGGGGATGCTCATGCTTATTACGGCGTTGTCTGCACTAACCAGCCGTGTGCATTCCTCAAAACACTGAAGGACTTGACACATGTCTTGTATCTTAGACCACTGCACACCTGACAACTCCATGTCTGCCATCCTACTGCCTGCCCGTGTATCCTCCCACAAATAAATAACAGCACGCCTCTGTTCGCACAGTCTCTGAAGCATGTGCAGTGTTGAGTTCCACCTTGTTGCAACGTCTATGATTAGGCGATGCTGGGGAAGGTTCAAAGACCGCTGATAGGTCTGCATACGGCTGGCGTGTACAGGCGAACGTCGGATATGTGAGCAAAGTGCACGCACTTTGAGGAGCAGGTCGGAGAACCCAGGATAAGTTTTCAATAAGCACTGCACCACCAGGTTTAAGGTGTGAGCCAGGCAAGGAATGTGTTTCAGTTGGGAAAGGGAGATGGCAGCCATGAAATTCCTTCCGTTATCACTCACTACCTTGCCTGCCTCAAGATCTACTGTGCCCAGCCACGACTGCGTTTCTTGTTGCAAGAACTCGGACAGAACTTCCGTGGTGTGTCTGTTGTCGCCCAAACACTTCATAGCCAATACAGCCTGCTGACGCTTGGCAGTAGCTGGCCCATAATGGGACAACTGGTGTGCAACAGTGTCATCTGCCGATGGAGTGGTTGGCAGACTGCGTTCTGTGGAAGAGCTGTAGCTTCTGCAGGAGGACGAGGAGGAGGAGGAGGAGGGGGTGCGAACGCCTACAGCCAACTGTTTCCTAGACCGCGGGCTAGGCACAACTGTCCCTAAATTGATGTCGCCTGTGGACCCTGCATCCACCACATTCACCCAGTGTGCCGTGATGGACACATAACGTCCCTGGCCATGCCTACTGGTCCATGCATCTGTAGTCAGGTGCACCTTTGTACTCACAGATTGCCTGAGTGCATGGACGATGCGCTGTTTAACATGCTGGTGCAGGGCTGGGATGGCTTTTCTGGAAAAAAAGTGTCGACTGGGTAGCTCGTATCGTGGTTCAGCGTACTCCATCAGGGCTTTGAAAGCTTCGCTTTCAACTAACCGGTAGGGCATCATCTCTAACGAGATTACTCTAGCTATGTGGGCGTTAAAACCCTGTGTACGCGGATGCGAGGATAAGTACTTCCTTTTTCTAACCAGAGTCTCATGTAGGGTGAGCTGGACTGGAGAGCTGGAGATCGTGGAACTTTCGGGTGTGCCGGTGTACATGGCAGACTGAGAGACGGTTGGAGACGGTATTGTTTCCGCCGGTGCCCTAGATGCAATATTTCCTCCTACAAAACTGGTGGTTCCCTGACCCTGACTGCTTTTGGCTGGCAAAGAAACCTGCACAGATACTGCCGGTGGTGCGGAAAATGGTGGCCTTACAGTGACGGAAGGGATGTTGCGTTGCTGACTAGCTTCATTGGCCGAGGGTGCTACAACCTTAAGGGACGTTTGGTAGTTAGTCCAGGCTTGCAAATGCATGGTGGTTAAGTGTCTATGCATGCAACTAGTATTTAGACTTTTCAGATTCTGACCTCTGCTTAAGCTAGTTGAACATTTTTGACAGATGACTTTGCGCTGATCAGTTGGATGTTGTTTAAAAAAATGCCAGACTGCACTCTTCCTAGACTCGGATCCCTTTTCAGGGATTGCAGACTGAGCTGTAACCGGATGGCCACGCTGTCCTCCAACAGGTTTTGGCTTTGACACGCGTTTTGGGCCAGATACGGGCCCGGCAGATGGAACCTGTTGCGATGTTGATGCCTGCTGCGGCCCCTCCTCCACCTCCGCTTCTGAACTACTGCCGCCTGCACCCTGTTCCCCCAATGGCTGCCAATCGGGGTCAATAACTGGGTCATCTATTACCTCCTCTTCGAGCTCGTGTGCAACTTCGTCTGTGTCACTGTGTCGGTCGGTGGTATAGCGTTCGTGGCGGGGCAACATAGTCTCATCAGGGTCTGATTGTGGATCTGTACCCTGAGAGGGCAATGTGGTGGTCTGAGTCAAAGGAGCAGCATAGTACTCTGGCTGTGGCTGTGCATCAGTGCACTCCATGTCAGAATCTACTTGTAATGGGCATGGCCTGTTAAATGTTTCACTTTCTAAGCCAGGGACGGTATGTGTAAAGAGCTCCATGGAGTGACCCGTTGTGTCGCCTGCTGCATCCTTCTCTCTTGTTGTAGTTTTTGCTGAGGAGGACAAGGAAGCGACTTGTCCCTGACCGTGAACATCCACAAGCGACGCGCTGCTTTTACATTTACCAGTTTCGGAAGAGGAGGCAAAAGAGCTAGAGGCTGAGTCTGCAATGTAAGCCAAAACTTGCTGTTGCTGCTCCGCCTTTAAAAGCGGTTTTCCTACTCCCAGAAAAGAGAGCGTTCGAGGCCTTGTGTAGCCTGACGACGAAACTGGCTCCACAGCTCCAGACTTAGGTGGAATATTTTTATCCCCACGACCACCTGATGCTCCACTACCACTACCATCATTACCAGCTGACAATGAACACCCACGACGACCTCTTGCACCAGACTTCCTCATTGTTTTAAAATCTTAACCAAAGTAACTTTATTTGTTGCTGTCAAACAACTTACACGGTGAGCTATAACTTCAGTATGATTTCAATATCCCTTAACAGGTTGGTGAGACCACAAGGAAAATCAGGCACAATGTTACACACTCTGTTTTCTGTGGCACAAAATCACAGAGATGACACACACGCAGGACTGTCACTCAAGCACTAATGTCAATATTAATCTCCCACCTAATTTATTTATTTTTTTTCTCAGGGAGACTTTAGAAACCAAATAATATTAAAAAAACCAAAAAAATAAATAGCCTTTCTATGGCCCACTGAATGAGAGAGAGAGGTGGCACACCCAGGAGTCAAGACTGGCACACAAGCTGAAAGGGCAATATTACTCTCCCACTGTTTTTTTAGGTATTTTTTGTTTTTTCAGGGAGACTTTAGAAACCAAATAATATTTAAAAAAAAACAAACAAAAAAAAGGCTTTCTATGGCCCACAATTAGAGAGAGAGAGGTGGCACACCCAGGAGTCAAGACTGGCGCACAAGCTGAAAGGGCAATATTACTCTCCCACTGTTTTTTTAAGTTTTTTTTTTTATTATTTTCAGGGAGACTTTAGAAACCAAATAATATTAAAAAAAAACAAAAAAATAAATAGCCTTTCTATGGCCCACTGAATGAGAGAGAGAGGTGGCACACCCAGGAGTCAAGACTGGCACACAAGCTGAAAGGGCAATATTACTCTCCCACTGTTTTTTTATGTATTTTTTGTTTTTTAAGGGAGACTTTAGAAACCAAATAATATTAAAAAAACCAAAAAAATAAATAGCCTTTCTATGGCCCACTGAATGAGAGAGAGAGGTGGCACACCCAGGAGTCAAGACTGGCACACAAGCTGAAAGGGCAATATTACTCTCCCACTGTTTTTTTATGTTTTTTTTTTTTTTTCAGGGAGACTTTAGAAACCAAATAATATTAAAAAAACCAAAAAAATAAATAGCCTTTCTATGGCCCACTGAATGAGAGAGAGAGGTGGCACACCCAGGAGTCAAGACTGGCACACAAGCTGAAAGGGCAATATTACTCTCCCACTGTTTTTTTAGGTATTTTTTGTTTTTTAAGGGAGACTTTAGAAACCAAATAATATTAAAAAAAAAAACAAAAAAAAAAAGGCTTTCTATGGCCCACAATTAGAGAGAGAGAGGTGGCACACCCAGGAGTCAAGACTGGCGCACAAGCTGAAAGGGCAATATTACTCTCCCACTGTTTTTTTAAGTTTTTTTTTTTTATTTTCAGGGAGACTTTAGAAACCAAATAATATTAAAAAAACCAAAAAAATAAATAGCCTTTCTATGGCCCACTGAATGAGAGAGAGAGGTGGCACACCCAGGAGTCAAGACTGGCACACAAGCTGAAAGGGCAATATTACTCTCCCACTGTTTTTTTAGGTATTTTTTGTTTTTTAAGGGAGACTTTAGAAACCAAATAATATTAAAAAAAAAAAAAAAAAAAAGGCTTTCTATGGCCCACAATTAGAGAGAGAGAGGTGGCACACCCAGGAGTCAAGACTGGCGCACAAGCTGAAAGGGCAATATTACTCTCCCACTGTTTTTTTATGTTTTTTTTTTTTCAGGGAGACTTTAGAAACCAAATAATATTAAAAAAACCAAAAAAATAAATAGCCTTTCTATGGCCCACTGAATGAGAGAGAGAGGTGGCACACCCAGGAGTCAAGACTGGCACACAAGCTGAAAGGGCAATATTACTCTCCCACTGTTTTTTTTATGTATTTTTTGTTTTTTAAGGGAGACTTTAGAAACCAAATAATATTAAAAAAAACAAAAAAATAAATAGCCTTTCTATGGCCCACTGAATGAGAGAGAGAGGTGGCACACCCAGGAGTCAAGACTGGCACACAAGCTGAAAGGGCAATATTACTCTCCCACTGTTTTTTTAAGTTTTTTTTTTTTATTTTCAGGGAGACTTTAGAAACCAAATAATATTAAAAAAACCAAAAAAATAAATAGCCTTTCTATGGCCCACTGAATGAGAGAGAGAGGTGGCACACCCAGGAGTCAAGACTGGCACACAAGCTGAAAGGGCAATATTACTCTCCCACTGTTTTTTTTTATGTATTTTTTGTTTTTTAAGGGAGACTTTAGAAACCAAATAATATTAAAAAAAACAAAAAAATAAATAGCCTTTCTATGGCCCACTGAATGAGAGAGAGAGGTGGCACACCCAGGAGTCAAGACTGGCACACAAGCTGAAAGGGCAATATTACTCTCCCACTGTTTTTTTATGTATTTTTTGTTTTTTAAGGGAGACTTTAGAAACCCAATAATATTAAAAAAAAAAAAAAAAAAAAAAAAGGCTTTCTATGGCCCACAATTAGAGAGAGAGGTGGCACACCCAGGAGTCAAGACTGGCACACAAGCTGAAAGGGCAATATTACTCTCCCACTGTTTTTTTATTTATTTTTTTTTTTTTCAGGGAGACTTTAGAAACCAAATAATAAGAAAAAAAAAAAATAAATAAATAGGCTTTCTATAGCCCACTGAATAAGAGATAGCACACACAGCAGTGGCACACAAGCCCTGACTGAGGCCAATATTTTTCTACCACTGATTGATGTAGTGTTTTTGTGTTGAGGTAGAATTTAGAACACAAATCACGGAAAAAATAAATAGGCTTTCTATGGCCCACTCAGTGAGAGATGGCACACACAGGGATGGCACTGTAGCAGAAATGCCAATCTTAATCTCCCACAAAAAAAAAAAAAAAAAAAAAACAGGGACTGTCCTACAATTACTATCTCCCTGCAGTAATCTAAGCCAGGTATGGCAGGCAGCAATAGGAGTGGACTGATGCACAAATTAAATAAAAAGTGTGGACAAACAAAAAAGATAGCTGTGCAGAAAGGAACAAGAGGATATGTGCTTTGAAAAAAGCAGTTGGTTTCCACAGTGGCGTACACACAGCAATACAGCTATCACGGAGCCTTCTAGGGCAGCCCAATGAGCTACAGCGCTGAGGGGAAAAAAAAAAAAAAATAGCTTCCACTGTTCCTGCACACCGAAGGTGGTGTTGGACAGTGGAAATCGCTACAGCACAAGCGGTTTGGTGGTTAGTGGACCCTGCCTAACGCTCTCCCTGCTTCTGACGAAGCGGCAGCAACCTCTCCCTAAGCTCAGATCAGCAGCAGTAAGATGGCGGTCGGCGGGAACGCCCCTTTATAGCCCCTGTGACGCCGCAGACAGCAAGCCAATCACTGCAATGCCCTTCTCTAAGATGGTGGGGACCAGGATCTATGTCATCACGCTGCCCACACTCTGCGTTCACCTTCATTGGCTGAGAAATGGCGCTTTTCGCGTCATTGAAACGCGACTTTGGCGCGAAAGTCGCGTACCGCATGGCCGACAAGCACAGGGGTCGGATCGGGTTTCATGAGACGCCGACTTAGCCAAAAGTCGGCGACTTTTGAAAATGATCGACCCGTTTCGCTCAACCCTACTCATCAGTCCTCATATACTGTAGATATAAATTTAAAGTGCATAGGCTGCTGTTTTTCTCCACCTATTAATAAGGTGCTTAGTGCTCATAAGTATTAAAATATATTTTTTGGCACAAAAATTTAAAGCCTAAAGTCATTTCCATGACACCAAGGGATCAAGATTAATAAAATGCAGATATATTGTTACTTACAGCAGTGGTAAATGCATAGTAAGAAGTAAAAGTAAGAGGTAACGGATTAATGCTCAATTACGGGTGTGCATGAACTGGTTAATGAGGACCCTTGACGTTGGGTTGCGAGCTTATCCATTTTGGCCAAAATAGTAACCAATACCTCATTTAGGCTGGTTTCACACTGGCGTTTTTGTCTGCAGCGTTTTTTGCACAAAAAACGCATGCGTTTTTTTTCCCTATATTTAACATTGAAAACGCATGCGTTTTTTTTGCACATGCGTTTGGTCGCGTTTTCAAACGCATGCGTTTTTTGTCTGCATGCGTTCATTTTCAAAAATGCTACCTGCAGTATTTTCTTGCGCGTTTTTTTGCCGCAAAAAAACGCATGCGTTTTACCGCGTTTACATGCGTTTTTCACACATGCGTTTTTTTTAAAAAACGCATGCAGATAAAAACGCAAGTGTGAAACCAGCCTTAATGTATTAATTATATGCATTAATTTTTTCATCTTTTTTATTGCACTTTTTATCATTTTTTGCAGGATGCAGCTGGGCCCCTTTATGTTAGCTTGGTGTTTCTGTGTGGTGCATATATATATAGTGCTGGACAGCCCGCCTGCTAATACTATGGGCGTGATCAATAGGCTGTTATCCAGACACTGTGCATCACACTTACCTGTGTGAATAGCGTCCTATGTTAACTCGGCCTGTAACTCTGTCACCTTTTGCTTTCATGAGACAACTCTTTGGCGAGATCCTGGACCTCCTGTGCTTCCTGCTCTCCGAGCTGAGCGTTGACTACCGAGAGCTCAGACTCCAGGTGACGCATCTGGTCCAGTTGTGCGGAATTGGTGGCTTCCATAGTCGACACCTTCAACCTCTCATTCGCCAGCTATTGACAGACATCCTCAAGTTGTCGGGGGACAGCGATCGAATTCTCCTCTTTATCAATCTTCTCAGAGGTTGCAATTTGTTCAGCCCCTTTGCCTCTTTTACGTCTCCGGCGACAGGAGGAAGACTTGCACCCGAGTCAGCTTTACTGCATTCTTTTACGCTTTCGTCACTGTCTGAATGGGAGTCACCACCACCCGATCAGTCATCCTGGAACCAGCGGTCCCCATTTCTAACGGTGTCGGACCCCATTCCTGGAGCTTCCCTGTCTTCAACAGTCACACCTTTGGTCACCTCTGCCAAGTCCCAGAGTTGGTCAGACCCACACTTCTGTCCAGTCATATGTTCTGCTATGGCTTCCATTGCCATCCTGAGTTCTCCTTGTGTAGCACTGTTGTTCCACTGTGTCAGTGCTTCTGTCAGCACACCATTGTACTTAGCCCTAATGGTTGCTACTGGCAATGACCCATCACAGTCACCCCCGGAGTCTGTGTCACACCCCACAGTATGGTGAACCCTAAAGTTCCTCTCTATCTGGGTGTCAGCTCCGCTCTTTTTATCTACCACATCATTATCAGTCATCTTGTCATACCCTTCAGGTGACATCATGTCAGTAAGTTGGGCAGACGCACTCTTCCCACTGGTCAACCTGATGTCTGACCCATCAATTTTGCGAGGTATTAGTGCCTTAATGTATGCCTCCTCCCATAAGACTGAGAATAACTTAGAGTCCCGGCCTACTAAGTGGCCTCAAGATTTGTATAGCCCCTAATCATCTCGAGGTGCACCCGGGCCACTGAATAAACCTTAGTGTCCCCATGGATGCAGGTGACCTCGATCTTTTCAGACTTTACAAATTGATCCTCTGCAGACTTTACCAGGGTCACTGAACTCCCTGAATCGACCACACCAAATACATCATCTACCTCTGCGTTTAACTCCAGAACACAAGCACCTAGCCTCTGGCCTGGAGGGTAGTTCATATGGCAGATTGGACATGCATAGTACCATTGTCCCTGGCAACAGTTCGTCTGTTCCACCCCTTTAACTTTAGGAGGCTCTGCCCCTTTTTGGGTAACTACCATTTCCCAGGACTCTTTATTGGTCAAGCAGTCCACAGTACAGCATGGACCTACATAGCATGAACCACGTTGTTCTCGGCTACAGGCCAATGATGCATTCGTTGCCGCCTCTTTTTTTGCCACCACCTCTATTTGGGTTACCGCCCCCTTTTGGGATTCCGCCCCCTTTAGGATCACCACCCCTTTATGGACTCCACGCCATTTTGGGCAACTAATCCCTTTTGGGATACCACTCCCTTTAGGGACTCTGCCCCTTCTTTGGCAGCAATCCATGTTTGGGTAACCACCCCCTTTTTTTGGACACAACTCCTTCCCTGAGGTACACTTTGTGTACTCCCCATGGTATCAGGCACCAGTTCGCACAGTAAAAAAAATGTTTATTTAGGTCAGTACTGGCCCTTTAAAAGTTTTGCACTATCTGGACCAACAATGTTTTTATGACACCTACTCCTACTGGCACTACCACAGCTCCTGCTGCAGTCATGAACCACCGGCACCTCTGGCTGCCGATCACAAGCTGATGCTGCTGCCACTGCAGCTCCGGCTGCTGTGGAACCTCTTGCTGCAACTGCAGCTCCTCTCCACAAGGCTCTGCATGGCTCTGCACCGCAGACTTTGTGGACCCACCGATCCACAGCAACTCTTCGTAAGCCCACCGAGTTACAGCCAGATGCTTGTATTCTTCGTGACCCCACCAAGCCACAGCAAGCTGACTTGAGAAAAAAATTGTGACCCCGCCGAGCCACAGCAAACACCTCACATGTACTTTCTGAACCATTGCCCGCAGTCTCACACCAAATGTGGTGATAGCGCTACCTGAGTGGGTTGGGGAAACTCGCTTGGCATGGGATTAAAGCACTCAGGCACGGTTTCTCCACATAAGCAGTCTATTCCAGTTTATTAAACGTCATAAACCGCATCACAAACAGTTCATTACAGTTCATTATATACATCAACGGAACACATTAACCACCGACAGTCTGTTCCAATGGCAGATATGTCTCTGCCCGTACCCCCTGTTATCTGGAGTTACCTTACAGGAGCTTCGGCTCCACACACTGACTCCTGTCAGTGCTGGTACCCAGGGGAAAGCTGCCTCACTGGGATCACCGTCCTTGTGACCAGAGCACCTCAGATAGTCCAGACCTGCAGTAGGAACTGTAGCTTCCCCAACACAGTAGCCATCACAGGCTCTGTAGATGCAGACTCTCCATGCGCTTTTCAGGAAGTCCAGTCCCAGGCACTTCCAACACACAGGCCATCAGTCTATGGTCTCACCAGGTGCTTCCAGGAATCCAGTCCACTCCAGGAGAATCCAACAAACTGACCATTCCAGGACTCACACTCTCAGCAGGTGCTTTCAAGAATCCAGTCCATCCCAGGACTTTCCAACACACTGACCATTCAGTCCATAGCCTTATCAGGTGCTTTCAGGAATCCAGTCCATCCGAGGACATTCCAACACACAGGCTATTCCAGGACTCACACTCTGAACCTTCCAGGTCCATACACTCGCAACCATGTGACCAAACCCTGGTCACATCATGTGGCTGTAACCACTCCCATAGGTGGGAGGTGTATGTTTGTGGCTAGTTCGACCCACCCAGCTCTTCAAACTAGCCCTATAAGCCCTCACTTATAAGTAAACACAACAAACACTTGTGGACCTATAAGTCCCAGCATAACCATATCATTTTGGGCTTACAGCGCACAGCACCTCTGCGACACATACCGGCCATTTACAATAATGCCAGTCCCTAATTCACCATCATAATTATGCCTCCAAGTGCATCCTGAAGCACACACACAGCGCCCCCTGGCTGCAACATGGGCCACTGCACCACAGTGGGTATCTTCTGGTAGCCCTTTTAGTTAATGGTATTGTTTCTATTCTTTTTTCCTCTTCTCTCTTCAAAGGGTGGGTATGGGTAGTATGGACTAATTACACCTATTATTTTAATAAGATTTTTAAAGGAATATTTACCATATTTTGCGGATTATAAGACGCTCCGGATTATAAGTTGCACCCCAAATTTTGAGGAGAAAAATAGGAGAAAAACTTTTTTTTTAATTAAGTGGTCGTGCTTCTTATAATCCATGTGTCGTACTGCTTACCGGATGTGGTGGCTGGTGCCGAGATCTCCCAACAGCCATTTTTCTGGAGTCCACCGCATAGGAAACCATAGAACTGTGGGGGCTATGTCCTTTCATAAAATGTCGGCAGAGCCCCAGCACCACCGGAGACACCCGCGCAGCACTGGACACCTGCAGCGGCGCGCCGCACATCGGAACACCCTCTCATTACAGCCTGCTGCCTGCAGCAATGCTCCACTCTTTCCTCCTCCCGCAGAGACACTAGGACCATGCTCCACCACTGGCGGTAAGGTATATCCGAATTGTAAGATTCACCCCCATTTTCCCCCCAAATTTGGGGGAAAAAGGTGCATCTTATAACCCAAAAAATACAGTACCTTATTTTAAGTAATTGAATTACAAAGTAGACATAAAACATAAGCTTAATATTACTTCACAATGAAATTCATTAGATGAGATGCCATAGAATATATTTACAATGTGCATATAGCCTGTCTAGCATAACCAGGGATCTGAGATAATTTTACAAAGCGAAAGTTTCCAAAAATAATACATATGACCTCATATAACAGCTAACTTGTTGTTTTATCATTTCACAGAACATGGTACTATTTTCCTCTTTTGACAAGGATCATCAAATTAATCTGCTTGATGAAAATACCTCTGTTACATTTTGCAACATGTTGTTTTCATTGAGATTATTGCTCCATTGTGGCTCCTTCTGTTCAGACACAGGTCATTTAATTTAATAAATCTCTTGATAACAAATTAAGAACTCTCAGCTCACAGCAGCAGCAGCAGCGCTGTCCTTGGAGGCATATTTAGAGTACATCTGTGTGCCTGTGTCACACAGAATTTATGTAATACTAATTGATGAAAATCAGAGAACATCTCTGTGGATTCATTATAAAGACGTTACTGGGCTATGCAAACAAAACAAGTAGAACCTGAACATTGCTTAAGACTGAACAACGCTAATCTACTACTTAACTGAATGTTACTGCCTTTTTAGAAGCAGATGGGATGGATCCCATATAAATCAGTGGGGCCCCTCTCCTTCTATATGAAGCAGGAGTGCACAGAATTCTAATTCTGTATCTTTTCCATTTTCAGTTCTAAAATGGAAACACACAAATGGAAAAAATAAATGACTATGTGAACAGAATCTTAAGTCAACATACATTATAGATAACTGAGGGCCAAAAGATGGTTCGACTGGCAGCTACATGGCTCGGTTGTCCCATGCATTCTTTAGGCTCTAACAAGAACTCCTCTGCTCTCCTTGAGAGAGTTGACATCAGACATTTCTGGTACTGCATGATCTCTCCAAGTACAAATGGATCAACAGTCTGAAATCTGACATGTCGGATCCTTATCTCCAAATATCTCCACTCAACATCATGTATTGGTGTAGAGTTGTGGGCCCCAATACACTTTAGACTGTAGGACAAAACCTGTCGATATGGGCAGGTTCCAGTGATGGAAGCCTATCTATTGTGTATAGTGACCTTAAGTTACCGATACTTCTCTTAGTGATGATTATTTTTATGTTTGAAACTATATAGAGAAAATAAATATGCCAGAAACCAGGAATCATCATACAAAATATCAATGTGTTATTGGTACATATACTGTAAAACCACATGCAAAAAAAATAATTTTAAAGACATTTAAAAATGAAGAAAACATATATCAACCCACAATTGGGTTGTGTCTAGTCTCTCACTATCCCACAAAAAAGAACGATATAATATAAAAGAGCATATTAGCACAGGACTGATACAGTGGCTGTTTGACCAGCAAAAATATACAGACTTAGTTTACAACCTCTGGCAAAAATTATGTAACCACCGGCCTTGGAAGATGTTCATTCAGTTGTTTAATTTTTTAGAAAAAAAGCAGATCACAGATGGCACAAAACTAAAGTCATTTCAAATGGCAGCTTTCTGGCTTTAAGAAACACTAAAAGAAATCAAGAACAAAAAATGTGGTAGTAGTCAGTAATGGTTACTTCTTTTAACCAAGCAGAGGGGAAAAAATATGGAATCACTCAATTCTGAGGAAAAAATTAAGGAATTACTCTGTAAATTTCCGTTCCCAAAACTAGCACCTGCATCAAATTAGATCTGCTCGTTAGTCTGCAACTAAAAAGGAGTGATCACACCTTGGAGAGCTGTTGTACCAAGTGGACTGACATGAATCATGGCTCCAACACAAGATATGTCAATTGAAACAAAGGAGAGGATTATCAAACTCTTAAAAGAGGGTAGCTCATCTTGCAATGTTGCAAAAGATGTTGGTTGTTCACAGTCAGCTGTGTATAAAATCTGAACCAAGTAGAAGCAACATAGGAAGGTTGTTAAAGGCAAACATACTGGTAGACCAAGGAAGACATCAAAGCGTCAAGACCAGAAACTTAAAGCAATATGTCTCCAAAACAGGAAATGCAGAACAAAACAAAACAAATGAGGAATGAATGGGTGGAAACTGGAGTCAACATCTGTGACCGAACTGTAAGAAACAAAAGCCATCATTAACACCTAAACAGAAAAAAACAAGGTTAAAATGGGCTAAGGAAAAGCAATCGTGGACTGTGGATGACTGGATGAAAGTCATATTCAGTGATGAATCGCGAATCTGCATTGGGCAAGGTGATGATGCTGGAACTTTTGTTTAGTGCCGTTCCAATGAGATTTATAAAGATGACTGCCTGAAGAGAACATGCAAATTTCCACAGTCATTGATGATATGGGGCTGCATGTCAGGTAAAGACACTTGGGAGATGGCTGTCATTACATCTTCAATAAATGCACAAGTTTATCTTGATATTTTGGACACTTTTCTTATTCCATCAATTGAAAGGATGTTTGGGGATGATAATGATAATAAATTCACCAAAAACAAAGCACCATATGCAAAGAATATTAAAACTTAACATTTAATAATATATCTAAAAAATTCAAACCACACACGACCTTGGACTAATAGCAGTTGTTTGACTAAAAGATACAGGGTGCACAGTATCCCTGAATAATAAACTATCTATGCCCTGCCTTGCTGCGGAGGTTGGCACCCTAAATCCTGCACAATGATGCCCCCGCTCAACGCAGGTTCTCCCTAAGTAGCCCTAGTGGGCCCTACCGTGAAGGAAAAAAAAGAGCAAACAACAGATCATTGATTCTAGATAAATTCAAGAATAGTCCTAATTAGTGATTAGTGGCCCATGCTATAATATTGCACAAGCCCTGGTGCACTAATATTTTGTGATATATTGATCCCATATTATCGCAGTCTGTGTCACCTGTGTCATTGCTTCTGTTGCTACTGCTGCTGATGATGATACTATTTCTATTCTGGGGAAATTGATGCCACTTTAGTGGTGTCTGACCCTAATTTCATGTGTGTTGCCTGTAGAAGTAGGGCTCCCAGACTGGCAGGCCTGCACTTACTTTCAGTCAACAACCAGTGTTACAATCCTTAATCCTTAAATATTTGTAACAATAGTAGTCTACAAAGCTGATATTTGTGCCACCTGAGTGTGGCAGAGCAGGAAAGCAGTTTGAGCTATTGCATAAGGCGTCTCTGATAAACACACATCTCTGATAAAGATGTCTACATATATTAGAAAGGTTGTCCAGGTTTAGGAAAAAAGTCTGTAGTCTCATAAAGCATATGGTGTGCACACTTTCATAAATACTTGGAATTCCCCCTTGTTAGCCGACATTCACATGATCGCAGGTATGTGATTTGCATACTCTTTGACAGTGCCAATTAGACCTATTTGGCTTCCCTCAATAGAAGTGAATTGAGAAAAACCAGATGAGTCTAGTCCTCACATGATCACATACATACAGGTGCATCTCACAAAATTAGAATATCATCAAAAAGTTAATTTATTTCAGTTCTTCAATACAAATAGTGAAACTCATATATTATATAGAGTCATTACAAACAGAGCGATCTATTTCACTTGTTTATTTCTGTTAATGTTAATGATTATATGTTACAGACAATGAAAACTCAAATGTCATTATCTCAGTAAATTAGAATACTTTATAACAGCAGCTTGAAAAAATGATTTTAAAATCCGAAATGTTGGCCTACCGAAATGTGTATTCAGTAAATGCAATCAATATTAGGCCACAGCTCTTTTGGCATCAATTAGTCTACGTTCACATTAGCGTTCTGCGCCGCAGCGTCGGGCGCCGCAGCGTCGCCGCATGCGTCATGTGCCCCTATATTTAACATGGGGGTGCATGGACATGCGTTGTGCTGCGTTTTGCGACGCATGGCCGCAAGCGTTGGGCGCAGAGAACGCAACAAGTTGCATTTTTTTTGCGTCCAACTTTCGGCGAAAAAGGACGCATGAGTCGCAAAACGCAGCGTTTTAGCGTGCGTTTTGTTGCGTTTTTGTTTGCATTGTGCGTTGCATCGCCGACGCAGCGGCGCACAACGCAAATGTGAACGTAGCCTTACTGCGTCTATGTGGCATGGCATTGAGGCGATCAGCCTGTGGCACTGCTGAGGTGTTATGGAAGCCCAAGTTGCTCTGATAGCAGCCTTCAGCTCATCTGCATTGTTGTGTTTGGTGTCTCTCATCTTCCTCTTGACAATACCCCATAGATTCTCTATGGGGTTAAGGTCAGGCGAGTTTGCTGGCCAATCAACAACAGTGATACTGTTGTTTTTAAAACAGGTATTGGTACTTTTGGCAGTGTGGACAAGTGGCAAGTCCTGCTGGAGAATTAAATTTCCATCTCCAAAAATCTTGTCGGCAGAGGGAAGCAGGAAGTGCTCTAAAATTTCCTGGTAGATGGCTGCGCTGACTTTGGTCTTGATAAGACACAGTGTACCTACACCAGCAGATGACATGGCTCCCCAAACCATCACTGAATGTAAAAACTTCACAAAACTGACTTCTTAGGGCAGAGTCAGTCCATTGTGTGTCAGTGGCCCATCTACAGAATTCCGAAAACAATTCCTCTGCCAGTCTTTCTCCGTGCTGCATCTTACAAAGTTTAGACTGAACAAGCACTGAAGGACTTACAACTTAGTAGTCCAAAAGAAGGAACCATGAATATAAAAGCAAACAACTTTATTGAAAATTTAAGAAAATACAGGATCAATTTATCAAGTATGGTAAATATACTGCTCCAACAGGCCCCCGGAAGAAGCTAGGGCAAAACGCACATTGGGGTGAGGAGGTTCCCTTGGTCGGCTTTGGTTTTGGTTCCAGGTTCAGGCAGCGGCCGCTGGTTTGGCACCATAGGTAATATATCCACCCTCATTGTGGTTATGGTATATATATTTCCTGGATGGGTCATTATATTTAGTGAATAGGTATTTATATTTCTATATTCACAGCGTCCATTGTCTGTTTTTTCCTTAGCTCTAGGTAGTTCAGTATATCATATAATATTTATTATGCCATAGACATTTATTGTTTATTATGACTCTTTCATGGACTACTTTGGAGCAGTATAGTTACCATACTTGATAAATTGAGTCTTCATTTGCCATACAGAGGGCCCCTCCTACTGGACTCATCTGTTTAAATTCCTTAGATCCTTACTGTATTTTCTTAAATTTTCAATAAAGTTGTTTGCTTTTATATTCATGGTTCGCTTCTTTTGGACTACTAAGTTGTAAGTCCTTCTGTGTTTGTACTATTGATGAAGTGCCATATCTAGTTATGATATCTGGGGACATACTTTGGTGTTATTAAGAGAGATTATAGCCAGCCCAGCCTCATCTCAACTTCACAGCACGGATTGGGTAACAATGAGAAGGTGGATGCTGAGGATGAGGAAGTGGAGAAGCAGGAGCTGGTGGCTAGTGCAACAGAGGCTAGTAGCTACTAGTGTTGAGCATTCCGATACCGCAAGTATCGGGTATCGGCCGATACTTGCCGTATCGGAATTCCGATACCGAGATCCGATACTTTTGTTGTATCGGGAATCGGTATCGGGACCATATTAATGTGTAAAATAAAGAATTAAAATAAAAAAAATTGATATACTCACCTCTCCGACGCAGCCTGGACATCACCGCTGGTAACCGGCAGCCTGCTTTGTTTAAAATGAGCACGTTCAGTACCTTCCATGACGTCACAGCTTCTGATTGGTCGTGTGCCGCTCATGTGACCGCCACGCGACCAATCAGAAGCCGTGACGTCATCCCTCAGGTCCTAAATTCCTAATTCTAGGAATTTAGGACCTGAGAATTACGTCACGGCTTGTGATTGGTCGCGTGGCGGTCACATGGGCGGCCGCGACCAATCACAAGCCGTGACGTCATCTAAGGCCCTGAACGCGCTCATTCTTAAGAAGGAAGGCTGCCGGAAAGAAACAGGGCGCGTCCGAGGGTGAGTATATACCTAATAATAGGGATATACTCACCCTCGGCTTCTTTCCGGCAGCCTTCCTTCCTAAGAATGAGCGCGTTCAGGGCCTTAGATGACGTCACGGTTTGTGATTGGTCGCGGCCGCCCATGTGACCGCCACGTGACCAATCACAAGCCGTGACGTAATTCTCAGGTCCTAAATTCCTAGAATTAGGAATTTAGGACCTGAGGGATGACGTCAGGGCTTCTGATTGGTCGCGTGGCGGTCACATGAGTGGCACGCGACCAATCAGAAGCCGTGACGTAATGGAAGGTACTGAACGCGCTCATTTTAAACAAAGCAGGCTGCCGGTTACCAGCGGTGATGTCCAGGCTGCGTCGGAGAGGTGAGTATATCAATATTTTTTATTTTAATTCTTTATTTTACACATTAATATGGTTCCCAGGGCCTGAAGGAGAGTTTCCTCTCCTTCAGACCCTGGGAACCATCAGGGATACCTTCCGATACTTGAGTCCCATTGACTTGTATTGGTATCGGGTATCGGATTAGATCTGATACTTTGCCGGTATCGGCCGATACTTTCCGATACCGATACTTTCAAGTATCGGACGGTATCGCTCAACACTATTAGCTACACAACCTTCAGCCTGTCTCTCCTACATGGATGGGCTGAGGATGGGAATGCAGAGGAACAGAAGGAGGAGGAAGAGGAGCTGGAGGTTCAACATCATGGTGGAGACAGGGGAGTGCTAGCTGTATGGAGGTTGGCACATATGGCCAAGTTTATGTACTGCTACCTTTCCTGTTACCCTTGTGTTACATTCTTCTTGGCAAAAAAAGAGTACTGGTTGTTCACACTGCTTAACCCAAGCAACAAGGAGAACTTTGCATATCTTCTTCCTGAGGTGGAGAGGTCTTCTGAAATGGTGCTATACCAGAAGGCCATTGTGGAAAATATCTTGAAAAAATTCCCATCAGGCAATGCTAGTGGCAAGGGGCAAGCTTCCTTGCCCAACGAAGGAGGAGAGGCATCTGAGAAACATAGCAGAGACAGGGGTACACTGTCAAATATGTGGGCCAATTTCATGACACCATCCCAGTACCCAGGGCCTGAGGACCATGTATATTTGACAAGGAGAGAAAAGTTTTCAAAAATAGTCAAGCAATACCTGGCTGACCAAACCAGCATACTCCCTAATTTCGCTGCGACTTTCAACTACTACTAGGTGTCAAAGCTGGACACCTGGCATGAGCTGTCCCTCTTTGCTTTGGAGTGTTGTCCTGCCCTGTCTCTAGTGTCTTGTCTGAGTGGTTTTTTAGTGCCCTTGGGTGGGTCATAACAGACAGAAGCTTTCACCTGTCAACAGACAATGCAGACAGGCTCACTTTCATAAAAATTAAAAAATGAACAAAGCTTGGATTAGCCTACACTTTTTAACAGCACCAGATGACAGCACATAAAGTGTTTGTAATATTCAATATTTTAAGGCTATGTGCACACGTCAGGATTCTTTGCAGAAATTTCCTGAACAAAACCGGACTTTTTCTGCAGGAAATCCGCATGCGTTTGTTTTGCGGTTTTTTGTACATTTTTTGTGCGGATTTTTCGCATTTTTTTCCGGAGCTTCCCAATGCATTAAATAGTGGAAAATCCTCAAAAAATCAGCAAAATTAATAAACAAGCTGTTTTTTTTACCTCGATGCCTTTTTTTGCGTAAAAAAACGCAACATGTGCACAAAAATTAATAATAAGCAAGGAAAACAAAACAGGCTATAATATATACACAACCTAGTCATGATGTCATATATAAGATGTAAAAGGAAATAACTTACGCCTGCAAATGGAGTTCTGTGGGACACACCAATGCTAAAGAACAAAAGACCACTGAAAAAATGGTGCAATAAAGTCCAAAGAATAATATTAAATAGCTTTATTAAGTATAAATATATAGAAACAAGGAGTCAGGACAGTAACGGGTTAAAAATTGAAAACACAGTGTATGAAACGCATGGAGTCAAACATAATTCCCCACAACAACAACTGAGTCAGTCATACTGGGAAGCTGCATCAATAGTAATACCCCTAAAATGCTCCATAGTGGTACCAGTACATTACATATTAAACTGGGATCATGTAGGTAAAAGTAGTAAAGACTTATTCACAAACATGTCCGAAAGCAATGGCCCAGATGAATAACATACCAGTGCTGCGATGTGGGAAATGTGTCAGCTCCAACCCACCCTGACGCGTGTTTCGGAGTATTCCTTCTTCAGGGGGCGTGTCATGACCCATCAGAGCATGTTATTTATGGCCGCCGAAAAACAACTTTATCCAACAAAACACTGCCTTACACTCCACTTATGTAGGGGCTTATGTGTATACATACATGTGACAAATAGCGGACGTAATTAATAGCCTATATGCTCTTTTTCGTATTCGTACACTTTGTCATTAATATTATTTGTGATTTTTGTACCATTTTATCTGCGGTGATTGATAGGCTTGCCATTTGTTTGGGCTAGCTAGCGTTTTTCCCATTTCCAAAATGGCCACGTATGGACTTCCGCACATGCGCAGTTTCTATCTCTTTCTACTTCGCTTCCGGTCCGTTGCCTGGCGCCGGATTGCATGGGCCCGTGCTTTCCGGTGCCGGTCTATGCGCCGTGTGGAGTGTAAGGCAGTCTTTTATTGGATAAAGTTGTTTCTCGGCGGCCATAAATAACACGCTCTGATGGGTCATGACACGCCCCCTGAAGAAGGAATACTCCGAAAAGCGCGTCGGGGTAGGTTGGAGCTGACACGTTTCCCACATCGCAGCACTGGTATGTTATTCATCTGGGCCATTGTTTTCGGACATGTTTGTGCATAAATCTTTACTACTTTTACCTATATGCTCCCAGTTTAATATGTAATGCACTGGTACCACTATGGAGCATTTTAGGGGTATTACTATTGATGCAGCTTCCGAGTATGACTGACTCAGTTGTTGTTGTGGGGAATTATGTTTGACTCCATGCGTTTCATACACTGTGTTTTCAATTTTTAACCCGTTACTGTCCCGACTCCTTGTTTCTATATATTTATACTTAATAAAGCTATTTAATATTATTCTTTTGACTTTATTGCACCATTTTTTCAGTGGTCATGTGCACAAAAATTGCGGATTGCATTCTATCAATAGGATGCTTAATGGATGTGTTTTTTTGCGGTTTTATCGCTTTTTTATAGCGAAAAAAAACTTGAAAAAGATGTGAAAAATCTGGAACGTGTGCACACAGCCTAATGAGACCTGCCATTTTTGCCTTTCAGGGGTCTATAGATGACCATCGTCATTTTTATGTCTGGATTTGCACTTTCTGTATAGGTACATCAAGTACACTTTCAAAATATATCCATTCAAAATTTTGTTATGGATTCAATGGCTCATCTAGACTGTTTACCATGGTTATTGTTGCATTATGGTGGTATATAAAACATACAAAAAGACTAGAAAAACACTTCAGGATTAGATTACTCCTCCATACAGTATTTTGTGCTTTTTGTCACATTTTAGTGGTATATAACAATAGAAAAAAGTGTTTGAAAATTTTGCTTGTTCACATTTCTTAAACATACATGTCCTGGGGTTCTTTTTATGATATATAATAATCAAATTTTAAAAAATTTTTTTTTGCTGTGTTACATTACTAAGCGATGCAGTATTACATCTTCTTGAGTACATTTCATTGCTATAAAATCCTCAAAAAACTTGTCCAAAAATGTGTTGGTATTATATTGCTTACCCACAAATTATTCCGTGGTCTGGAGTCCATTTAGTTTTTAAAAAAGCCTCAAAAAACGTTTCCAAAATTTTATTGGTATTATATTGCTTATCCGTAGATCAATCCATTGTCAGGAGAACATATTATTGGTATATAACCCTCAAGAAACGTGTTCAAAAATGTATTAGTATCATATTGCTCATCTGTAGGGTATTTTATCTTCCTGGGTATATTTCATTGCTATATAAGCCTCAAAAAACTTGGTAAAAAAAATTATCCATATTATTTTGCTCATCTACAGACTATTCCTTGGTCTGCAGTACATTTCATTGGTATATTACCCTCAAAAATGTGTTTAAAATGTTATATATATGAACTAGGACACCGCGCTAACCAGATATAGAAGAATCCAATAGGTAAATTTTACCAAAGAATAAATAAACGTCATATAAATAAACAAAACCTGCTGATAGATAGTTCCCAACAGTGGTGGCAGCCGGTGTAGAAATGGGGGCAACCTCCAATAGCAATAGTAATAATAATAATAATGGACCAATTTCAGGATGGAATATCACAACGCCAATGCCACAGTGCGGCTGAGCACTAACAGGGGAGGACGCTCCCCAAATCCCTTGGGGAACCCTTCAGCTCCGGACACACTGGCCTCTGATTACCTCGCTCTATTACAGCACTACTTCCGAACAGCGCCAGCACCTACACTGCAGTCATGCTATAATCAGTAAGTGTATTCCTTACTCATAAATATTTATTTATTATACATGTATATCTCCTCAATCGGATATTTATTTTATACATTTACGTACTGTTACAATGGGATAGAGTGTTGCTGGTGACTGTGAGTAGTGGCTGTTTGGCATTGTGATATTCCATCCTGAAATTGGTCCATTATTATTATTATTACTATTGCTATTGGAGGTTGCCCCCATTTCTACACCGGCTGCCACCACTGTTGGGAACTATCTATCAGAAAGGTTTTGTTTATTTATATGACGTTTATTTATTCTTTGGTAAAATTTACCTATTGGATTCTTCTATATCTGGTTAGCGCGGTGTCCTAATTCATATATATTTCGTTTTTTGCCACATGACAGATTCAGCACAGTAGCTGTCTAGGCACCAGCAGCTTTCTATTCTACTCTATCTCTTTGGGAGCGCCGATGTGTTCTTACCCTTTTTGTGTTTAAAATGTTGTTATATTATATTGCTCATCCATAAACTTTTACATATTCTAGTGTACATTTCGCTGCTACATAAGCCTGAAAAAACTTGTTCAAAATTTTAGGCTGTGTGCAGATGTTGCAGATTTGGTGCGTTTATGTGGTTTTTTTGGCATGGATTTGTAGGACCTGCGATGACGTCGCAGCTTGTGATTGGTCGCGTGACCGCTCATGTCACCGCTCACGTGACCGCGACGTCGTCAAAGGTCCTTCACTCTGCATTCTTAGGAACGGAGGCAGATGCTTGCAGCGGTGACAGCCAGGGCTCGGCCGAGGGTGAGTATATCCATATTTTTTATTTTTATTCTTTATTTTTTACATGAATATGGATCCCAGGGCCTGAAGGAGAGTTTCCTCTCCTTCTGACCCTGGGAACCATCCAGGATCACTTCCGATATTTGTGTCCATTGACTTGTATTGGTATCGGGTATCGGTATTGGCGATATCCAATATGTTTTGGATATCGGCCGATCCAATCCGATACCGATACTTTAAAATATCGGAAGGTATCACTCAACACTAGTTAAGACATAAAGGCATTAACAGTGATATAATAGAAACAGTGTATGTAATAGAACATTACATAGATTGTGTATTAAGTCACATTACTATGTCAAATTATACTGTATTGACCCTGTTACTTTAAGCCACCACATAATGCTTACTTGTGTGTATATATCTATATATATAATCATCTAAGGGGCACTTCCGCCTGTTTGTCTGTCTGTCTGTCACGGAAATCCCACATCGCTGACCTATCAGCAACGGCCACAGCCCGGCCGAGAATTAGTCCCTCCGTACTTCCATCCAGTCAGTGCCCGGCGCCCGCTCCATACTTCCCTCCAGTCAGCGCTCACACAGGGTTTATGGCAGCGTTAATGGGTTGCGTTATGCCGCAGTGTAACGCACTCCGTTGACGCTGCTATTAACCCTGTGTGACCAACTTTTTACTATTGATGCTGCCTATGCAGCATCAATAGTAAAAAAATATAATGTTAAAAATAATAAGAAAACAAAAAACCTGCTATTCTCACCTTCCGTCGTCTGCTGATGCGCGCGCGCGGCTGCCGCCAGCTTTTGATCCCAGAGATGCATTGTGAAATTACCCAGAAGACTTAGTGGTCTCGCGAGACCCCTAAGTCATCTGGGTAATTTTGCAAAGCATCTCTGAGAACGGAAGCTGGTGGCAGCCGCGCGTGCATTAGGACAGCTTTGCTGGATGACGGAGAGTGAGTATATAACTATTTTTTATTTTAATTATTTTTTTTAACAGGGATATGGTGCCCACACTGCTATATGCTACGTGGGCTGTGTTATATACTGCGTGGCTGCTATATACTATGTGGGCAGTGTTATATACTGCATGGGCTGTGTTATATACTGCATGGGCTGTGCTATATATTACGTGGGTTGTGTTATATACTGCGTTGCTGCTATATACTACGTGGGCAGTGTTATATACTATGTGGGCAGTGTTACTGTATATACTGCGTGGGCTGTGTTATGTACTGTGTGGGCTGTGTCAAATACTGTGTGGCCACTGTTATATACTGCATGGCTGTGTTATACACTGCGTGGGCTGTGTTATATACTGCGTGGGCTGTGTTATATACTGCGTGGGCTGTGTTATATACTGTGTGGGCTGTGTTATATACTGCGTGAGATGTGTTATATACTGTATGGGCCGTGTTATATACTGCGTGGGCTGTGTTATATATTGCGTGGGCTGTGATATATACTGCGTGGGCTGTGTTATATACTGCGTGGGCTGTGTTATATACTGCGTGGGCTGTGTTATATACTGCGTGGGTTGTGTTATATACTACATGGCTGTGTTATATACTGCGTGGCTGATATATACTACTTGGCTCCTATATACTACGTGGCTCCTATATACTACGTGGCCTGTGCTATATACTATGTGGCTGCTATATTCATACATACATATTCTAGAATACCCGATGCGTTAGAATCGGGCCACCATCTAATATATATATATATATATTATATATGTATATATATATATTTATAAATAGATTTTTCTTTTTGTGTTAGTTAAATAGTGTTGTCCTTATTGTCTGCGCTGTTGCATCCAAGCAACAGAACATGCAGTTTGGCAGTCTGTGAGCACATAGAGTGACTGCAGACATTAATACAAAGCCTGGATTACCATTTAATCGCATTTAGTATTCATCTAATTTGCAAATCAATCTTAGAATTTATAACTCAGTAAAAGGTTAACTTTTTTAATTACCATTTTTTCATAGGCAGATTCTTCTACATGTGCACACAGTGCAATGAAGTGATTATGCTGCTATAGTGACCTCTTCTGGATATAAAGAAAAAACAATAACTAGGAGACTGTTTAGTTAAATTGTAGCATCTACAGAATTAAAATATATTTATCTAATAATGACTAGTAACGATTGAGCACTAACATGCTTAAGTGCTCGGTACTCAAATCGAGCAGGTCAGATGCTTGGATGGGCTAGACTCAAGTATCGAATATAATAGAAGTAAATGGGAAAACGAAAGTATTTTTCCGGAAGACCCTAACAGGAAGGCTAGAGGGCGCAGGAAAATCAGTCAAATGAATGGAAACAGCGCTCATATGGAATGGGAACAGCATGAGGAAAACCGCCTAGATACTTCGCTGTCTCCCAGGTCACTACTGTGAACAATGTTGTCTGAGTAATACTCCACTTTTACGGAATGACTATAAAGCATACAAAACCAAGGATAAAATGGATTTTGCAGGAAAAAATGTTAGGAAACATTTTTTTTCCATATAATGACTTTTATGTAAGGGTATGTTTCCACATTCAGGATTGCATCAGGCTTTGGTCAGGATTTTATGCAGGTAAAATCCTGACCAAAACTGCACCTGAGGTCACTGGCAGGTCACCTGCGGTGTTCCTGCGTGTTTTGCTCATAGTAGCAACATGCTGCGTTTTGAAAAAACGCACCACACGTGCGTTTTCGCGGCAAAAACGCATGCGTTTTTTAACGCATAGTGGAGTCTGGATTTCATGAAATCCCATCCACTATGCTGTAACATCTGGACACTGCGTTTTTGACGCTGCGGAAAAACGCAGCGTCAAAAACGCAGCATTTCCTGAACGTGGAAACATACCCTAAGGCAAAATTAAAAAGAAAAAAAAAAAACTCCTCCTCTACACCTTAAGAGCTGGGGCATCTCTCACCGTGTTTCCCTATCGCCTATCAATACAGAAGATGACATAGTAGAAGGGAAAATAAATCTACACCCACAGACATTTACCGGTAAGTGTAATTTTAACATTTTACTACCTTATCTGGGCATGTGGTGCATGACGTTTAGGCACATCCTGTTAAATATATGAAGGAGAGACTCTGAAACTCACAAAACCAATGTGGACAATGCAAGACCTGCCAAAAATTAGGGACTCAAATTGTTAGGTGGTGGGACGCCTAGATTCATTTAGCCTATACACTAAGTGCAAGGGCTGTAAAAAGTTAGGAGGGACAGCAATACACATTGGAAGGCATAAAGGCATATAGAGGAGGGCCACAGGAAACATTTAATTCCTATTTTTAAGGAGTGGGAGCCCTAGATTGGTAAAGCCTATACAGTAAGTGCATGGGCTGCAAAAATTAAAAGGGGGGCTGCAATACACCCTGGAAGACACATAGAGACGGGTGTCAGGAAACACTTTTTTCCCATTTTTAAGGAGTAGGACTACTAGACGGGTAAATCCTATACACTAAATGCAAGGGCTGAAAACCATTTACTCCTGGGCAGTATACATATACAGCTCTGGAAAAAATTAAATGCCACTGTCAGAGTTTGACAGCAGCATTTCAATAGTTCACAATCAAACAAGATCAGACAAGACATCAGTGGTAAATTATTGGATGTAAATATTTATGTGTGTAATATTGCATCTACAGAAGTGCACTAGAACATTGTGCATTGATCACATGACCTATCACATGATCTCTGAAGGAAATAATGTGACATGTCACATAATACTTCTAGTGCTGGAAGGGTTGCCCTCTAAACTGCCCAAGGCCCTGACAACTCTTCATCTACCTCTGGTGAGTGGGCATCAGTGCTCTGTATGTGTACTTATGCAACAGAGCTATATTCATTAGTATATACAGCTCTGGCAAGTGAGACCACCACATCAAAACCCTGCCACGGGCAACCCAATCTCCAGACCTGAACCCCATTGAAAACCTCTGGAATGTAATCAAGAGGATGATGGATAGTCACAAGCCATCAAACAAAGAAGAACTGCTTACATTTTTGTGCCAGAAGCAGTGTTGAAAGGCTGGTGGAAAGCATGCCAAGACGCATGAAAGCTGTGTTTAAAAATCATGGTTATTCCACAAAATATTGATTTCTGAACTCTTCCGGAGTTAAAACATTAGTATTCTTGATACTAAATGATTATGAACTTGTTTTCTTTGCATTATTTGAGGTCTGAAAGCACTGTTTGTTTTTTTTATTTTGACGATTTTTCTTTGTCAGAAAAAAAATACAAAATTTATTGCTTGGAATTTCGGAAACATGTTGTCGAAGGTTTATAGAATAAAAGAACAATTTAAATTTTACTCAAAAATATACCTATAAAGAGAAAAATCAGACAAACTGAACATTTTGCAGTGGTCTCTTAATTTTTGCCAGAGCTGTATATGTAAAAGAATAGTAGAGGTAAGCCTCATACACATCTTGTAATACTTATGAAGGAGGGCATCATACATACTCTGGAAAATTTCAGAGCAAGAGTCGCCTGATAACCCTCTAAAAATTATGAACGAGGGCTGCATGAATGACCCCCTAAAATTATGAGTGAGGGTCATCTGTTAACCCTCTAAGAATTATTAGCAAGGGCTGTATGATGACGCTCTAAAAATTATGAGTTAATGCTGCTTGATAACCTTCTAAAAATTAAGAGTGAAGGGCCCTCTAAAAATTATGAGCGAATGCTGCCTGATGACTCTCTAAAAATGATAGTTGAGGGTTGCCTATTTACTCTCTAAAAATTATGAGCGAGAGCCGCATGAGAGTAGAAATAGTATAATAGAGACTGACATGTCTTCCACTGCAGCAACCCAGAAGATGAAGACCCAATCAGGAGTCTTCAAATTTAAAATAATTAGCGGCAGACACCACCAAAGTGGCATCAATTTCATCAGAGTAGAAATAGTATAATGGGGAGCGGCATCTCTTCCACTACAGCCATGTCCTCATTGAGGAGTTTAGGACCTGCGATGACATCGCGGCTTGTGATTGGTCGCGTAAGCGGTCACATGAGCGGCACGCGACCAATCACAAGCCGCGACGTCATCGAGGGTCCTAAACTCCTCATTCTTAGGAACGGAGGCTGCCGGTTACAATCGGTAAGGTCCAGGGGCCGCCGGACGGGTGAGTATATCCATATTTTTTATTTTAATTCTTTATTTTTTACATGAATATGGATCCCAGGGCCTGAAGGAGAGTTTCCTCTCCTTCAGACCTTGGGAACCATCCAGGATAGCTTCCAATACTTGTGTCCCATTGACTTGTATTGGTATTGGGTATCGGTATCGGCGATATCCGATATTTTTCGGGTATCGGCCGATACTATCCGATACCGATACTTTCAAATATCGGAAGGTATCGCTCAACACTACTCTCCATATAAATAACGTACATCTTGTTTTAGCACCATTTTGATACTGTAACAGCACAGAGAGGCTGCTCCTGACGTTGGCACTGTTAGCAGCAAGATTTTAGCTAGTTAGCTTGGCAGTTGTATAGCAGTCAGATAGTGTAGCTAGCAAGAGTATAGTGTGGCTGTTAAATTTACCTTCCAGCATTTTTCTTTTGTCCATTACTGAGGTCCACAGAAAAAGCCAGCAGGACACATGTCCTACAAGTGTGTTGTGCACTGCTTCTATTGTGATCCATGCACGAGTATAGTATTCTAAATAATATTTTTTCACTGGCTAAATGTGAAACAGACTGCTGTATCCCATCTTGTCATTTAGTGCTGTGGTGATATGAAACTGTCTGCAGACCTAATGCACATTAAAAAAAATTATAATTTTTCAGTTGCAAAAAGTTTGACAGCCCGCCGTATCACACTTTGTCACTTTGCTGAATTGAAATTAAGCTGTCTGCAGAACTCACGCACATAACCCCCAAATTTTTTTGTGGTGCTAAACGTCATAAAGTAAGGGACCTGACTTTAAAATAGTTTGCAGCATCTAGTGCGTAAGTCTAGTTTCACACTAGCGTTTGCATGAGCTGCGGAGGGCTGCGGACTTCCTCCGTGAAGCCCCGCCCTCAGCCGCACCTCCGCCTCTAGCTCCGCCTACTTCTGCATGCGGCCGGCTTGCGGCCTGTGTACCTATCTTTAATATTAGGTACGCAGGTCGTGCCGCAGTATGCGGATGCTTCTGCATGCGTCGTTTTGACGATGCGGCGACCAGCGTAAACGCAGCTTGTAGCAATTTCATTTTTTTTCCGCATCGTCAAAACGACGCATGCGGAAGCATCTGCATACTGCGGCACGACCTGCGTACTTAATGTTAAAGATAGGTACACAGGGGGCAAGCCGGCCGCATGCAGAAGTAGGCGGAGCTAGAGGCGGAGGTGCGGCCGAGGGCGGGGCTTCACGGACGAAGTCCGCAGCCCTCCGCAGCTCATGCAAACGCTAGTGTGAAACTAGCCTTATAGAGGCCTGATCCAGAGGCCACCCCAAAATTCAAGTGTTCCTAACGTCATACAGTAGGGGACCTGACTTGAAAAAGGTTTGTAGCATCTAGTGTGTTATAGAGGCCTGATCCAGAGGCCACCAAGAAATTATTGTGTTCCTAACGTCATACAGTAGGGGACATCTGACTTTCAAATTGTTTGTAGCATATCTTTTTTGTCATACAAGCTTCATCCACAATTCTTTCTTCTGTGACTAACGTGATACAGCACACCATATTTCACCTTGTAATTTACTGATGCTGAAACTCAGCTTTTTACAGAGGTGGTGCAGCGTTTAAAATCTAATTTTTTGTTGCTAATACTGTGCTCCCACCACAGTATCTGAGCAACATGCCTGGGAAAAAGCGAGGCCATGGTAGAAGGGAAATTAGGCTTGGTGTTCAAGTGTTCAATGTGTGTGTGGGGTAAGTGGTAAGGTTATTGAAAGCACTAGTGAACCAACAACATCACGTCCTATGCAAAGACATCTGACAACTTCTGTTATTGGTCGGGGCTACTCCACTACCTTTCTTTGGCAGACGCACAGCGGTACACCTTGTTGATGCGGCCCAGAAAGAGCATGTGTTTGAGTGGATGGCAAGAGCAGCTTCAAGTGGCCTCTCCTCTTCCTCCACCTCAACATCACACCCATTACAGTCCACAGAGGTGGCACCCAAATTCCCCCTGCTTCTGCCCATGTCCCAACTCTCCAACCGTACAACTAACTGTACAGAACCACAGATGGGTGAGCCTGAAGTGCTATTAACACATTCTATTCCATGGTCATCAGAAGTGTACTCAAAGCTTCACAGAGTCAAGAGAAGAAAATCTGCACTGATGCACAACTTTTTTTTTAACTTGGATCCGGGGCAGGAAGAAGTAGGGTCCAAACAGCATTTTGACCCTAGTCACCAGATGATAACCCCTGGGGGGGGGTGATCCTGATGAGACTCAGATATCTGAGGCTCACGTGGGCTGTACTGTGCTCTCAGGGCAGAAAGAGGAGGAGGGTGACTCCAAGTGTGAGGAATCTGATAACACAGAGGATGATGATGATGAGGTGTTAAATCCCAGTTGGCATGAACATCGCAGACACGTAGTGATGCAGCAACGATGAGCAATGCATCCTCAGCCACAACTGTGGCTGTAACCAGCATCGTCCACTGGTCTGCAGCTTACAGGGGTGGCAAGGGTTGCCTAGCCTGGCCCTGGACACTGCAAAGGATGAGCTAACTCACATAATCTGCCAACTTTGCAAAAAAACACTGAGTAGAGGTAAAAAGTGCGATAATTTGACTACTACAGGTATGAACCTTCACATGTGCAATCAAAATGTGTTACTATTGGAATCCCACTGCGCAAAAATGCAGACCAGCGAACCTCAAAAACCATCAGCCACCCCATCAATTGCATCTGCTGCTTCTTCCTCCTCCTCTGCTACTGTGCTAACTATTGAGATGCAGGTCTTCGACCACGGAACCTCGAGTTCTTTAAACGCTTCAGTCAAGTTAACATGCCTGCTATTTTTGACCGATCTCAGAGAACGAGTGCACCACCTCTTTCTCAATCCACTGTGACATCTCTGCCTGCGCCTCTTTCATTGTCCAGCAATTTGCCTGGTTTACCGCACTCCGCCCTCTCTCAGCACTGCAGCCAGCCCATGGTTCCTCAGTTGTGGTCATGTAAAAGATTGTTTCCTCCTACGCATTACAAAGCTCAGAGGTTGAACTCCACCATCTCACATCTATTGGCCACGGAAATGCTGCCTTTGCACCTGGTAGATACAGATGGTTTCCAAAAGCTGAAGGCCATCGCAGTCCACCAGTACCAGTTGCCCAGTCACCATTAATTTTCTAAGAAAGCTGTGCCTGTGCTACATCAGCATGTCACAGACAACATCACCCATTCCTTGACTAAATCTCTGTCTGCCAGGGTGCATTTCACCACAGACACTTAGACGAGTAAGCATGGCCAAGGGCATTACATCTCGCTGACTGGGCACTTGGTGACTTTGGTGGCTGTGGGGCCAGGCGCTGCTCCACAAGTCTTGGAATCCGCAAGGCTTGCAGGACAAACCTCTACATTTAACACTTCCCCCATGGCTTCTGCCTCCTCTATCTTCTCTAGGGCCTCCACCTGCGCCCTCAACCTGTGCCTTAGTGAGACACGCGTTCCAACAGTGCAGATCAAATCCCCTCCACCTCCATACTGCGCAAGCAAGGCTCTCTGCAATCAGGCAGTATTAAAGTTGATATGCCTTGGAGATCGCAGGCATGCATCTGAAGAGTTGTGGACAGCTCTCCAGGCTGAGTTTGAACAATAGCTGTCTCCGCTGAAACTGGAATCCAGGGAAGGCCATGTCCGATAACGCTGCGAACCTGGTGGCTGTCCTATGGTGAGGAAAGCTCATACACATGCCTTACATGGCTCACATCTTCAGCCTGGTGGTACAACATTTTCTCCACCACTATCCTGGCCTGAGTGATCTGCTCAGAAAGCACGTAAGCTGTGTGCTAATTTCCGCCGTTTGCACCCCTTAGGTCATCGACTTGCTTCAATACAGAGGTCTTTGTCAATGCTAGTTAACAGGTTGATATGTGATGTGCCGGCATGGTGGAATTTCACTCTGCACATGTTGCAGTGACTGTGGCAGCAGCAATGAGCCCTGATGCAGTATGTCATGTCGTATGACTTGGGCCAATGCAGTATGGATGTGGTGCATATCATGTTTACTGAGTGGGCACAGATTAAGGATCTCTGCACCCTTCTGCACAGTTTTCAAATGGTGTACTAGTAGTAGCATACTCATGAGAAATTGCACAACAAATTTTGAGATTCATTTTCTTTTGTTACCCTTGTGAAAATATCTGAATGCTTAATAAAACTTCTTGAATGTGGTTTTGAGGAGCCTGAGTGTTGCAGTTTTAGAATGCTGTCACTTTTTGTAAATTTCTATCATATAGTCCCACTAAAGTCACTTCAAATGTAATGTGGTTCCTAAAAAAATGTTTTTCTCAATTTGTTTGTAAAAATTAGAAATTGTTTATCAACTTTTAACCTGTCTAACTTCCTAACAGAAAAAATAATGTTTCAAAAATTCTGCTGATGTAAAGTAGACACGTGGTAAATGTTATTTATTAACTTATTTGTGTGAAATACTTTTCTGGTTTAAGGACATAAGAATTCAAATTTTGAAAATTGTGAAATTTACTAAATTTTTGCCAAATTTCTGATATTTTCACAGATAAACAGAAGTCATATATAACAAATTTTACCACTATCACGATGTACAATATGTCACGAGAAAACAGTCTCAGAATCGGTGGGATCCATTGAAACGTTCCAGAGATATTACCTGATAAATTGACACACGTTTAAAAAAAGTGACCTGGTCATTAACCTACAAAGTCGCTTGGTCCTTAAGGGGTTATTACTGGGAAGTTTGCAGGTGTATATTTAATTTAAAATCTGCAAGGCATGCGGTAAGGGACAAAGAAGTTGACATGCTGCTGATGGTGCATAGAGAGGCCATAAGCCAGGTGAAACTGTGTCTGCTGCGGGAGCACAGCAAACACACTCATCCAAGAGACTTAAGGTAGCTTCACACTAAGCGACGCTGCAGCGATACAGACAACGATGCCGATCGCTGCAGCATCGCTGTTTGGTCGCTGGAGAGCTGTCACACAGACAGCTCTCCAGCGACCAACGATGCCGAGGTCCCCGGGTAACCAGGGTAAACATCGGGTTGCTAAGCGCAGGGCCGCGCTTAGTAACCCGATGTTTACCCTGGTTACCAGTGTAAAATGTAAAAAAACAAACAGTACATACTCACCTTCGCGTCCCTCGCCGTCCGCTTCCCTGCACTGACTGAGCGCAGGCCCTAACAGCAGAGCGGTGACGTCACCGCTGTGCTGTACTTTTACTTCATGGCCGGCGCTCAGTCAGTGCAGGAAGCGGACATCGAGGGACGTGTGACAGACAGCAGAAGGTGAGTATGTACTGTTTGTTTTTTTTACTTTTACGATGGTAACCAGGGTAAACATCGGGTTACTAAGCGTGGCCCTGCGCTTAGTAACCCGATATTTACCCTGGTTACCATTGTAAAACATCGCTGGCATCGTTGCTTTTGCTGTCAAACACAACGATACACGGCGATCTGACGACCAAATAAAGTTCTGAACTTTAACCAACGACCAGCGATATCACAGCAGGATCCAGATCGCTGCTGCGTGTCAAACACAACGATATCGCTAGCCAGGACGCTGCAACGTCACGGATCGCTAGCGATATCATTTAGTGTGAAGGTACCTTTAGCTTCCTATCCCACTTTGCAGGAGGGTATGAGACACCACTTTTGGAGAAAGAACACTGCGAACAGATGGTTGGATGGATGTCAGATAATGCTTCCAGTATGTTTCCCAACACCACTGTAACAACTCTGCTGGCATCACGGCATGGCCTCTCATCTCTCACACTATCTTACCCAATGCTCCAGGCCATGATGTGGTTTCTGTTTCATGCCAGCTGCATATTCTGTCTCTCAGCTCTCTGCATGCTTCCTGGCTGTGTGCATAGGGGGCCGGCGCCTGAACTCTCTGGTTCTTATAGGAATCAGGTGCATCTGTCTAATCTGTTCCTGACCAATTACTAAGAGGCCTCCAGTATATAGTGCATCTCCACCCAGTGGTCTGGGCCTGTGCAATGTGTTAGCTCAGTTAGTGTTTAGCTTCTGAGTTTGCCAGGCCTTGCTCTGAGTTACTCCCTCTCTGGAGGCTTTTCTCTGTGCTATTGCCTTGGTCTTGTTGTCCGCCCTCCAGGAGGCAGAATATCCTGGTCCCTGTGTCTTTGTCCTTGTTTCTTGTCTTGTTCCATTTCCTTGTCTGAACTTAGTCTTATCTCGATCTCCTTGTCTGTGGCTTCCTTCCCTGCTGTGTCTTTCCTCATGTTCTCAGTCTGCTTACACTCCGCACTCTTGCGGCTCTGCCTGCTCTGTACCTTTTGTGGCTTTACCTCTGCTCCACACTCCTGCGGTTCTGCTCCTTTCTACTCTGCTTATCTTCTGCTGCTGTGGTTATCCCTTGCTGCAGCTCCTCTCCACATTCCTTGTGGCTCCGCTCTGCTTTGCTGCAGAAAACTCTCGCTGCAGCTCCTCTCCGTATTCCTTGCGGTTCTGCTCTGCTTAGCTTTTGTTGCTACACTATCTCTTGCTGCTCTCCCATTCCTATCCGCAGCCTTGCGGTTCTCTTCCTGTGTGAACAGGTCCCAACCTGTTCCTTCATTCTCCTTTCCTTCTGGCTTGTTTCCGTACCTACATCTCCTGTGTGAACAGGTCCCAACCTGTTCCTTCATACCTCATTCCTTTCTGCTTGTTTCCTTTCCTGCACCTCCTGTGTGAACAGGTCCCTACCTGTTCCTTCATATTTCATATCCGTTCCTGCACCTCCAGTGTGAACAGGTCCCTACCTGTTCCTCCGTACTACATATCCGTACCTGCACCTCCAGTGTGAACAGGTCCCTACCTGTTCCTCCATACTACATATCTGTACCTGCACCTCCAGTGTGAACAGGTCCCTACCTGTTCCTTCATACACCACATCAACCAGTCCTGTGTTCTCTGCCGTGCCTTCCAATCCAGTGTTTCTGCCAGTCCTGCCATTCCTGCCGTGCCTTCCAGTCCTGTGTTTCCTGCCGTCCTAGCCAGTCCTGTGTTTCCTGCTGTCCCTGCCAGTCCTGTTTTTCTGCCAGCCCTGTGTTCTCTGCCGTGTCTCTGCCAGCCCTGTGTTCTCTGCCGTGTCTCTGCTAGCCCTGTGTTCTCTTCCGTGTCTCTGCCAGCCCTGTGTCTCAGCTGTGCTAGCCTACTCGTCTGAGTTTCAGCCGTGCTCTTCTGCCAGTCCTGCCTGATGCCCACACCAATCCTGGTGTTCCTGTCTCCCAAGTGGGATCAGCAGCCACAGCCAGACACCACCCTGGAGTAGCACCTGGCAGCTGCCTGCTGCACAAGCCTGACCTCACCATCAGAGGCTCCAGTGAAAACCCAGGCAGCTGTCATAGTCATGCCCCTTCCATGGTAGTCTGGTTTGTGGCACAGTGGGGCCACAAACCCCCCGAGCTCACGCCCACCAGTCAGGGCGTGAGCGTGACAACCACTTTGTCTTCCGCACGGTCTAGTCTCACTAGCCAAGAGTCTGAAACACATAATTCTCACCCTGATCCTCCATCCTTGCACCATGGTGCTGACCAGACCTGTTGCTGGCATTTTGTCACAGCGGGTTTTTAGGGCTGGGGGCATAATAACTGATAGACGCATCCGCCGGTCAACTGAAAATGCTGACTCTTATCAAATTTAACAAGACCTAGATTTGCCCAGATTTCTCAACCCCACTGGATGACAGCAGTGGAACATAAAGCCAATTCAAATGTTCCTTTTTTCTGTAGTGTATTCCCATCCATTACTTCCCACCCGAAAAAGGGTATATGGTTCATAGCTTCTTCTTTTTACTGTCCTACATCTCCTCCTCCTCCATTCCCCACAGAGGAAAAAGGCTGAAGCACATTTGGTGACAAGACAAAGGCCTCATCACCTACTAACAAAAGGACAGGAGGTACAGAGGATCCAGGCTGCAAAAGGTTTTGGGGCTAGTTGGATGTTGAGAATCTGCTGACCCATTATGGAAACCCAGAAGATTCTGGAATCAGCAGGTTAAATAAGCCAAGATATCTAGAATTTTTAATGGTAGTTGCTGTCCACCAGGGCTAGCAGCACTATAGAAAATAATTGCTTGGAAAAGTATGATAAACTTGCTCTGTTTTTCTCTAGTCATGCACAGCTCTGGCACTTTGCTCTCCTCAGCAGGACAGACCATATACAAGAGTCACATGTACAGTGGGCAACCGCTTGGCTAGTTACACTAGTGCATACACTAATTAATATTTATAGTAGTTATAACATACCCTTAACGTTTTTCTTCATTTTGCTTGTGTCTGATATTATTTGTTATACCATCAAATTAAATTGACTAAGCTACCTTCAACCCAGCTCACAGCCTTTTTCAAATTCTAGAAATTAATGAACCATAAGTGAACAATAATTCTTTGACTAAAGAATTGCTGCATATTTCGCCTCACTTCTTTGTTTCTCAAGCTGTAGATAATAGGGTTCAGCATTGGAATAACCATTGTATATAGCACTGAAGCCACAATTTCATGACCAGTCAAAAGACCACTGGATGGATGAAGATAATTGAATAATACAGTACCATAAAACAAAGTAACACATGCTAAATGAGAGGCGCAAGTGGAAAATGCTTTTTTCTTTCCTTGGGTTGAGGGTATTTTGACAACAGTGGTCACAATGAAAATATAAGATATTAGGATAATTATAAGTGAGCCTCCTCCTATGAGAGAGGCACATACAGAGATTAGTAGCTCATTTAAGAATGTACTTGAGCATGAGAGTCTTATCAAAGGAAGAGCATCACAAATGAAATGATTGATGATGTTTGCACCACAGAAAGATAAACTGAACGTGCAGCCTGTTTGAATGGTGGCTTGCGTTATGGCTGCAAAGTATGACGCAGCAACAAATATGGTACATGTTTGATTTGTCATGATGGTTCCATAATGAAATGGGTTACATATAGCAACATATCGATCATATGCCATTACTCCAAAGAGAAGACATTCTGTGGAACCAAAGGATGAAAACATAAAAAGCTGCACTGCACAGCCCAACCTGGATATATAACCCTTCTGAAGAAAGAGATTGCTCATAGTCTTGGGAACAACAGAAGAAGAATAACAGAGATCAATAAATGACAAATGGCTCAAGAAAATGTACATGGGTGTGTGGAGACTGGGAGAAAAGTGAACAACTAAGTAAATGCCAACATTTCCTATAAATGTCACCAGGTACATAATAAGAAACAAATAAAATAGCACTATCTGAAGATGTGGATCCTGTGTTAGCCCAAGAAGGAGGAAGGTCGATGTCTTTGAGTAATTCCTGAGACTACTTACTTCTAGTAATGATGGCTGACTCATCTGAAAAAAGAAAGAAAAAAACATAATTTCATATATAGTTATAATTTATATTTTAGTTCTGTTGTTAACATGATCATTTGTAGTTCTTAGAACTTTATAAGATGGAGATCATATGTAAGTATCATGGCTCCATCATAAATATATTTATGAGGATTCACATTGATATACAGTAGAATAGTGGGATTTTACACTAGTTAAGCCATATACAAGTTTATTATGCCTTATGAAGCCTTTAAACTGTTGACAATTTACCTGATTGTGTGAAACACAATTTGAAGACTCAAATTTTACACAATCCACATTTACAGATGCATGATATACACTGCTAAAAAAAAAATAAAGGGAACACTTAAACAACAGAATATAACCCCAAGTAAATCAAACTTTTGTGAAATCAAACTGTCCACTTAGGAAGCAACACTGTTTGACAATCAATTTCACATGCTGTTGTGCAAATGGAATAGACAACAGATGGAAATTATTGGCAATTATCTAGACACGCTCAATAAAGGAGTGGTTCTGCAGGTGGGGACCACAGACCACATCTCAGTAGCAATGCTTTCTGGCTGATGTTTTGGTCACTTTTGAATGTTGGTTGTGCTTTCACACTCGTGGTAGCATGAGACGGACTCTACAACCCACACAAGTGGCTCAGGCAGTGCAGCTCATCCAGGATGGCACGTAGTGTCCAGAGGCTGGAGGTGCTACCAGGAGACAAGCCAGTACACCAGGAGACATGGATGGGGCCATAGGAGGGCAACAACCCAGCAGCAGGACCGCTACTTCAGAGGAACAGGAGGAACAGGAGGAGCACTGCCAGAGCCCTGCAAAATGACCTCCAGCAGGCTACAAATGTGCATGTGTCTGCACAAACAGTTAGAAACCGACTCAATGAGGATGGTCTGAGTGCCCAATGTCCACAGATGGGGGTTGTGCTCACAGCACAACACCATGCAGGACGCTTGACATTTGCCACAGAACACCAGGATTGGCTAATTTGCCACTGGTGCCCTGTGTTCTTCACAGATGAAAGGGGGTTCACAGTGAGAACATGTGACAGGCGTGACAGAGTCTGGAGACGCCATGGAGAGCGATCTGCTGCCTGCAACATCCTTCAGCATGACTGGTTTGCAATGGGTCAGTAATGGTGTGGGGTGGCATTTCTTTGGATGGCCGCACAGCCCTCCATGTGCTCACCACAGGTAACCTGACTGCTATTAGGTACCGATATGAGATCCTCAGACCCCTTGTGAGACCATATGCTGGTGCGGTTGGCCCTGGGTTCCTCCTAATGCAGGACAATGCCAGACCTTCTGTGGCTGGAGTGTGTCAGCAGTTCATGCAAGATGAAGGCATTGAAGCTATGGACTGGCCCGCCCAATCCCCAGACCAGAATCCAATTGAACACATCTGGGACATCATGCATGTCTCGCACCAACCACCAACGTCTTATTGCACCACAGACTGTCCAGGAGTTGGCGGATGCTTTAGTCCAGGTCTGGGAAGAGATCCCTCAGGAGACCATCCGCCGCCTCATCAGGAGCATGCTCAGGCATTGTAGGGAGGTCATACAGGCATGTGGAGGCCACACACACTACTGAGCATCATTTCCTTGTCTTGAGGCATTTCAACTGAAGTTGGATCAGCCTGTAACTTTATTTTCCACTTTGATTTTGAGTATCATTCCAACTGCAGACCTCTGTGGGATATTAGTTGTGATTTACGTTGGTCATTTTTAGGTTTTATTGTTCTCAAAACATTCCACTATGTAATGAATAAAGATTTTCAACTGGAATATTTCATTCAGTGATATCTAGGATGTGGGATTTTAGTGTTCCCTTTGTTTTTTTGAGCAGTGTATTTTACCTTTTTTAGTCTCTATTCCCGTCATTTTTTTATTAGATATCATTGTAAAATAAACGTGTCTAAACGATGGAACTTAATTGAGATTTCTCATCATTCACATTTAGAGGGTATGTTAGGTCCTCCAATTAACCATTAGCTGGACAATTGTGCAATCTCTCATAACTATTCATCAGCAGCAGCTGAAGATACATAAAGATAAAATTCAGGACAGCTGTATTCTATGTTACTGGATGAATAGCATAGTGTTTTACATACATGTTCTTTTTTTTGGATGGATCGAACATTTACCCTTTAAAGTCTACGGGGCTGTACACATGTCTGTGCTATTATGCTGGCTGATTGCCCCAAAAAGAAAAAAAGAAAAGGAAGACATAGCTGCTTTTTTTATACTGTCCATTTTAACCCCTTCACAACATCCGCCGTACAAGTCGAAATCAAGTGTATGGAGTGGACTCATGGGGTAAGCTCACCCCATACTCGGCAGGTAATGGCTGTTGCAGCCAGGACCTGCCTCTAACAGGTGGTGCAAAGCAGTGATGGTGACAGTTAACCTGTTAATTGCCACTGTCAAACTCTGACAGCGGTATTAAAATTAACCTGTCATGTCTTTTTCGATATTAAACTGTCCCCAATGACTTGCTATTGCTAATGATGGCAATGTGCATCACTAACATTGTCTTCTCAAGCAAAACTTCCCACTGTTTATCTAAAAAAACCTTTTCTTCCTTAGGTGATTGCATCACATACCTTGTCTTTGTGTCATAGGGGTGGCACTTTCTATCCTACCAGTCACGGTCAGTCACTGTCCTGTTCAAATTATTCACACCCATTGTAGACTGATTGCCTGGACTGCCCCAATGTCATGGCAATTCCCCAGTAAATCCCACACTTACACACAGACTATCAGGTCCCCGTGCACGCGCATTGAATCTTAGTGTACATCTCCAGCTTCATTTCATATCTGAGCATTCTCCGGAGGCATGGTGAATCAGTGTCTAGGTGACATATGCGTTGCGAGCACACACGCTATGCACAGGACTCTGTTTCTACGGCTTTAAAGCACAAAGAGATATGAAGTTAAATACAAAAAAAAAGGATGTGACAGGTTTCCTTTAACAATGCACCAGCAAGGGTGGCACATCATAATAATCACTGGCACGATTATGACGTGACCGCAGGTTGCCAATGGGTTGCTATGACAACCAGGGGTCTGGGTCTGTCTGATTTTTACTATATGCAGCAATGCTGTGGTGTGGCTGTGTATAGCACAAGCGGTCAGACGATCACAGCTTCAAGTCCCCTAAACAAATTAACAAGTACAATAAAAAGTTTTTACATTTTTAAAAAAAAAATTATGAAAAAATTAAAAAAAACTTAAAAGTTTGAGTCACCCCCATTTCACCCACACAATGTACGCCATAAAAACAATTCCCAAAAACAATGTCAGAATTGCATTTTTTTTCCCACACTTTCTCACCACTTGGAATCTTTCCCCACTTTTCCAGGACATTATGTGGTACATTCAATGGTGTCATTCCAAAGTACAACTCATCTTTCAAAAAACAAGACCACATCTGTCTGTGTGGACAGAAAAATAAAAAGTTATGGCTTTGGGAAGAAGGTTGATTTTTAACTTACCACCTCAAGTCTATGGGACCATGAAAAATTAAACAGCAAACCAATGCCATCCTAGGAAATGTTCATAATTTTTTATTAATTGTTTTGCATAGAAGAAACACTGATTGAAAAACTAATGAAAATTTGATGCAAAACACTAATAAGAATTAGTCAGTTTTTCACACAAAAAAATGGACACCTGAATGATGCCTAAGAGCCATGTAAAATAATAAGTAATCTGAAAGAAATTCTTAAATGAAAATGTCTACAACCTTTATACACAACATGTGGGCCCCAACAAGATCTTTGAACACATTTTTAAACAGCATGTATGTAAATATTGAGATAAAAAGACAATAATTACCAGTATTTAATAGTTCATGGGCCAACATGGGTTTGTAGCAAACAAGTCATGCCAGACCAATCCAGTTTCCTTCTATGATGGAATTAACTTGGTGGGTAAGGAAATGTGGCAGATATAGTGCATCTCGACTTCAGCAAAGCATTTGGTAAAGTATCTCATACTATCCTTATTGAAAAAAATGACCAAGTATGGGATTGACAAGGCTACAGTTAGGTGGATTCATAACTGGCATCTGTCTGAGATGGTTTAGTGAAGCCTACAATGTGCAGGGGGTTGGACTCAATGAACCTGGAGATCTGTCCCAACTCTAACATTCTATGATTCAATGATTCTATGAAGGTTTAGAGGTTTAGTAGACCTTAAGGAGAAGCCAAGAGGGAAGATCACTTGCTCCTGAATTGTTTTGAATTGTTATTTGATGCACGTACATTTTATATGGTCCATGTTTCTAGAGTGTGTTTAGTTAAGTACTTCTTGTAGGTTTTAGATTTAAGGACTGTATGAAAAATGTAATGGGATCCCATTCCAATATATATTTTTTAAAATAAAGTCACATTGGTACTGATGGCATCTCAGTGTGCATTATCCTTCTGTAGTGGCATCACTAATTCTAAAGGTCTCTGTCTATACACAAAAAGGGAAAGACCTGTAGTTGTCAAAGCAAGTTAGGCAGTTACCATCCTGAAATATAGATATCTGCAATGTTGGTTCCTGTTTTTTGTTTCATGCCTGTCATTTGGCAATAGAATACACTTTGTTTCCTTTTAACTGTTCATAATTACACAACTAAGAACCAATCATTGAATCATTGGACAGAAAACAACATATAAAAACATAAAAATCATTATATGTTCTGGTCTGAAGGTGATAACAAGCAAGTAAATGCTAAACGTAACACATTTTGTTTCCTTGTTCTTCCATAAAAATTCCTTATCCCTCATTCCTGTTGGTAAAAATTTTAAAAATAGTACAAACCTCACAAAATATCACTTACCACTGCGATAATTCTTATTATGTAGTAGTGTGGTAAATATGTTATGAATCCAAATGGCCAACAGCTTGGCCCCATGCATTAATCTATAACTGATCCACCAAGGATCTGTCGGTGTTCTATGACTGGTCATAAAATTACATTTTCCTGGCATTTACATCCTTTTGACCTCGGGCTCTTCTATTTTCATTATACTGTTTTCCCGAGGACATCTCTTTTTGAACTGCAATCCCTTTGATCCAGAACTCAAATCCACCAAGGCATTACACAGATACATATTTCTTGCTATATCCTACTCATACAGTTCAGTTTTTGGCTTTTTGCTGTGCTCCCAGAGATAATCTGAACTATATAGAACAGGAGATGTGTTATTCACTTATGTAGAACAACCTTTACCCAGTGTTGTCCAAACTAGTGCATGATTATAACTTAGATCCTATGATATATCTGGCAATCCTTATGTATGAATCTAGATAGATATATAAACAATTTGCAGAATTAGCATTCAAACAAGATTAGTAGTCTACACAAAAAATAATATATTTCAGTCATCGACTCAGCAACATACACACGTTAATAGCTTACAATGGTCAATATTTTGATCTCCTCTTTCCAAGTAAGAGCAAGTAGAGTTTATCCTCTGGAAGAAACATAGGACACCGATATGCTTCTTCTGTCACCCTGAGAGTGCACAATCAACGAGTTAAATGTGTTACAGTGCTGCAAGGTTATAATGTCTTCTGCATACCCATGGGGATGTCTCCCCTGATAATTGAGAGATATGCCTAAGTTTTCTTGTGGAAAATTAATTAGTAAAGTTTTCATGTAGTTGAGATCATTAAGTGACTCTATTTCAAGTATATTTCCACATATGGGACAAAAATTATAATATAAAATTGAGTAAAAAGGCCTTCTGAGAGTAAGGATTTAAACAGCAAGCATCATGGGGTTTTTTTTAATCATAAAGGGCCACAATTAATTGCCAATCAAGGGGCTAAAATGAACCCTGTCTCATCCTCCATTTTTTTGTTTTAAATCTGAAGGTTGATTATAGGGTCCATTTTATTTACCATGAAAGAAGCATTCCCACTAACATTTTTATTGTTTAAATGTGTGTGTACATGAATGTAATTTTGTGTGAGTTTGTGAATATTCTCACCTACAACTGCTCTCTCCGGTATGCAGCGCTAATCTTCTGCTCTTCTAAGTGATGTCACCGCATATGAGACCTACCGGCTCACTCTATGCACTTTGTGTGAGCCAGAAGTCCCTGTTACAAATAAAACCTATGGTGCCTTGTTCTGACGCTCCATAGGCTTACATTTTAAAAGTCATTTCCAGGTTATGCAGAGCGCCTTATGCCCTGGAGGAGTCTGCAGACTGGTGACGTCATTAAGAAAAGGAGGGTAATGGTGCTGGACACCGGAGAGAGCGGTGTCAGGTGAGTACATTAATACACTCACACTACATTACATCCACATAGACACACATTTAAAGAATTCAAATGTTTGTGGGGGTGCTTCTTTAAGGATGGCTGGGCTACACCTTGAAAATAAAAAAATACAGTAATTGTACAGTAATACTAGGTGGCATAGTAAAAGTCCATGTAAAAGGTTTCTAAATAGACATCCCTTTAATACTCTTACAAGAGACACAGCTCCTTTAAATTGCACATTTACAGACCCCTAACTTATTGCACTTATTCTGCACTTCCTCTTCAGCAGTCCTCCGGATTTTTACTTGAGAAAGAAATATATAATCAATAAGGGAAATCATAACAGCAGTAGAGTTACATTTAGTTGACAAAAGTATGAAATGGGATATACCTTTATTGTAAGCACAAAGAATATAGCATATGTCTGCTCTTATGCCCCACAAGGGGGAATATCAAAATGCAGCTTCACTGAGCTTCAAGGGGGGTTAGCAAAAGGTCTGTGCTAGCCAGAATATGTCCTACTGTCTGTATATGTGGAGAAGGGAGGGGGCACAGGATATTTGAAATGGCACATTAGCCATTCACACACAACATCTTTTAAATGTGCCAATCCAGGTTATCCTGGAAATATGAGCCTATGATCCAGACTATAAAAAGCTGGGTTCCCCAAAGAGAAGTGTTTACATGTGGGGGAGCTTAAAGGCTGATGTGGAGCGCCCCCAGACGCAGGGCCGCGGTGTACTCGGTATCGGGCCTCTCTGTCTTGGTTCTGGGGTTGTCACGGTGGCTAGACCCGGTCCGTGACCCTGCTAAGGGGCGTCCAATGAAAGGTGTGATGATGGTGCGTGGTGCAAGGTGCGATGAATAACGAGGACACAGGGTTGCAGTCTCTTTACTTCATTACTGAAGGCTTCAGGATCCGCAATCCAGAGCACTGCTAACAGGGCTGGCTGAGACCGGCTGGTCCGAAGGCACATCCAGAGTTCCCTTTGCAGGTGGAAATCAGTGCCTACCTTCTAGCGCCTGTGTGTTGTAGTACCTCCCTGCTGAGCACCACGGGATAGTCCTCACAACTGTTGTGTCTGTTTCTGATGTTCTTTCTCTCTCCATCCCCCAGATGATATGGCTAGGATGCACCCGTATGACGGGGTAGGCCTGGAGTTATTCTGGGAACCTAGAGACGCCCCTCTCCCACAATTGCCTCCGTTGTCTGCTTAGGTGATTTAGGTGAGACAGCCAACCTAAAGTTAGCTGTCCTGACGCTGTTTGAAGTAATGCTTGGAGCCCAATACTTCCTCGGCGTTCCGGCCACTGGCTACGCGCCTCAGTAGGATGTTGCCACGATCTTAAGGCATGACTCCTACTGATTCTATTCCCCTTTGTGCTGTGATCTCGTTTCTCACTTTTCCACAATAAACCTCGCTTCGTGTCCTTTCTTAAGATGCCACCGCAACGGGTGCAGGCGCGGCTCCATAACATTCTGTCCTTTTCGCTAGGCCACTGTCAGGATCCCACCCCTGACAGTGACCCCCCTGAATCTTCCCAGGAACTCCCTCTCTCACAGGATGTTGCCTGGGCAAAACCCAGTCAGCATCTGTCTAACTTCCTATCTGACCCCCAGTTTTACCAGAGTGTGAGGAGTGGCCTAATACATAGAACCCTTTGCTCCCCCTAGTGGCCCGAGTGTGAAGTGTAATGTGTGACTGTGATACCTGGTCAGGTGAACTCCTTTAGTGCCATCAGACGTACCATCACTCCCCTTAGTGGCGGAGCGTCAGTACTGCAACGACCAGGACTCTGGGGCGCTGCAGATGTGCTCCATAACTTACTTCTCCTTCCCTCAGGGAAAACAGATGATAACTGTAGATGGAAACATTAACATATGTCTGTTATTTCTCCCTTTTTATTTTATAACTGTTTATAACTGTTTTGCATATTTGTGTGTCATTGTATTTTTACCTTTTTAGATATTTTTTGTAAAAGCTGTATATTATAAAGTCTTTAATAAGTTGATCCGTGTTCATTCTAAAGAATCTAATAGCCCATCAGAGAGTGTATGACCTTTTGATTGTCTGACAGTAACATATTTTGTGGACTCATCACCCCATGTGTTTGATGAGTGGTTGCAGTGTTAAGTAACTGGTGTATGCTAAATGTGTCGTTGTATAATTTATGCTAACTTTAAAGCCTAAACCAGCGGTTAAGAGCCTGATTGAGTGAGAGGAGATAAATTAACCCTTGCAGGTGCCACATCATGTGTTGAGAAGTGTGTGCCACATCATGTGTTGAGAAGTGTGTACAGTGGGTACGGAAAGTATTTATACCCTTTTAAATTTTTCACTATTTGTTTCATTGCAGCCATTTGGTAAATTCAAAAAAGTTCATTTTTTTCTCCTTAATGTATACTCTGCACTCCATCTTGACTAAAAAAAACAGAAATGTAGACATTTTTGCAAATTTAATAAAAAAGAAAAACAAATATCACATGGTCATAAGTATTCAGACCCTTTGCTCAGGCACTCATATTTAAGTCACATGCTGTCCATTTCCTTGTGATCCTCCTTGGGATGGTTCTACTCCTTCATTGGAGTCCAGCTGTGTTTAATTAAACTGATAGGACTTGATTTGGAAAGGCACACGCCAGTCTATATAAGACCTCACAGCTCACAGTGGATGTCAGACCAAATGAGAATCATGAGGCCAAAAGAACTAGTCAAGGAGCTCAGAGACAGAATCGTGGCAAGGCACAGATCTGGCCAAGGTTATAACAGAATTTCTGCAGTATTCAAGGCTACTAAGAGTACAGAGGCCTCCATTATCCTTAAATGGAACAAGTTTGGAACCACCAGAAGTCTTTCTAGACCTGGCCATCCAACCAAACTGAGCAATCGTGGGAGAAGTGCCTTGATGAGAGAGGTAAAGAAGAACCCCAAGATCACTGTGGCTGAGCTCCAGAGATGCAGTAGGGAGATGGGAGAAAGTTACACAAAGTTAACTATCACTGTATGACGTTAGTAACTGAAGAACATTTTTGAGGCCTGTGGATGAGGCCTATATAGCAGACTAGATGCTGCAAACAATTTGAAAGTGACATCTCACTTACAGTAGAAGGTCAGTAACAGAAGAAGTGTATTTTTTGTGGATGAGGACTGTTTAAAATAGACTAGATGCTACAAACAATTTCAAAGTGAGATCTTACCTACTGTAGAACATTTGTAACTGAACAAATTTGTTTTTAGTATGGATAAGGCTTGTATAACCTAGAAGATATGCTCCTGCTGTATCACGTTAGTAAAAACAAAATTTCTTTTGTGATATGCAAAAGCTCTGCACACAATTTCACTACCACAAAATTACAAAGTGGGTATGGAGGGCTGTATCACATTTAACAACAGAATTTTTTTTGTTTGAATGTGCATTAGTTCTGCTGACAGCTTCATTTCACAGCCACAAAATTACAACCTGGGATATGGCAGGCTGTATCACGTTTAGCAAAAGAAAAATTATTACTCTGGAATTTTTCATGAGCTATACAGATAGTTCAATTTCACCGCCACTAAACGACAAGGTGATATATTGCTTTCTGAATCACGTTAGCAACTGCCCAAAAAAATGTTTTACTGTACAACAGCAAATATATGTTAAGGGGGCACCACAGACAAATAGAAAATGGGATCCTAATCTTGACCTATGAAAAACGTATAGTACTCAACCAAGAAGAAAAAGAATAGGCCATGAAACGGGGGTCACCAAGGACATGGATTGACAAAAAATATAACAACTTTTATTATAGTTAAACTCACAAGACATTTTCATTTAAAACATTGAAAAAGGGTTCACATGAACACCTTGTACAAAACAGACCCCAAAATAGAGCTACAACCTGAACATGACTCATAGGATATATGAGTATAACTGGACAAATACCCTTAGATTGGACATCTATATGAACAGCATATCGGTGGCGTAACCACAGTACCGTTCTCTGTATATGCAAACTACACAAATGGGCCTAAAATGAAAGCACATACAAGCTCTAAGGTAGATATATAAATGCCCTTTTTGCTGTAAAATCCCCAAAATGTAATAACAGTATGCCCATCAATACAGAAAATATATATGTGTACAATATATATTAAGGGCAATACACTGTACAGGAGGAGCAAAAATAAGGAGACCAGGGCACCTGCACTGGTAACCTTTTGGCCACAATAGCCAAATACAAGACGCAGTGATGTTAATGCACAAAGATTCCGCTCCTCCTGTGCCTGACTCTTATGGGATTAGGTTATTATACCTGGCCGTCTCATGATATTGCAAAGGGTTTGGTCATTTAGATTGGCATCTCCAGCATGCATTAGCTTTAATTTAAACTTTGCTGTGCACTGGCATTACTGCGCTTGTACCATTATTGATATGGCTATTGTGGCTAGTAGATAACTTTGGCAGATGCCCTGGCTCAAAAGGGTTATTTCTTATTGATATTATGTGTTTAATAATCTTTGTGCATTAACATCACTGCGTCTTGTATCTGGCTATTGTGGCCAAAAGGTTACCAGTGCAGGTGCCCTGGTCTCCTTATTTTTGCTCCTCCTCTACAGTGTATTGCCCTTCCTATATATTGTACACATATATATATATATATATATTTTCTGTATTGATGGGCATACTGTAATTACAGTTTGGGGATATTACAGCAAAAAGGGCATTTATATATCTACCTTAGAGCTTGTATCTGCTTTCATTTTAGGCCCATTTGGGTAGTTTGCATATACAGAGTACGGACTGTGGTTATGCCACCGATATGCTGTTCATATAGATGTCCAATCTAAGGGTATTTGTCCAGTTATACTCACATATGCTGTGAGTCATGTTCAGGTTGTATCTCTATTTTGGGCTTTATTTTGTACAAGGTGTTCGTGTGAACCCTTTTTAAATGTTTTTAAATGTAAGTGTCTTGTGAGTTTAACTATAATAAAAGTTGTTATATTTTTTGTCAATCCATGTCTTTGGTGATCGCCATTTCATGGCCTATTCTTTTTCTTCTTGGTTGAGTACTATTACTGTACAACAGCTCTACGCACAGAACAATTTCACCCCTACAAAATTACAATGTGGGATATTGCGGGTTGTATTACATTTTGCAACAGAAAAATGGTTTCTTTTTAATATGCATGAGATCTGCAGACAGCTTAGTTTCAATGCCACAAAGTTACAACATGGGTATGGCGGACAGTATCATGGTTAGTAACAGAAAAAAAAATGTGTATGAGCTCAGCAGACAGCTTCATTTCACTGCCACAAAATTACAATGTGGGATATGGCAGGCTGCATTATGTTTAGCAACAGAATTTTATTGGTTTTAATATGCATGAACTATGCAGACAGTGGAATTTGACAGCCACTAAATAAGGTGAGATATGGCATGCTGAATCACTGTAGCAACTGCCAAAAAATATTTTTTCATGTCCAACAGCTCAAATCACAGAAAAATTTCACCACACCACTAAATGACAAGGTGACATATGCCATATTGTATCACATTTTGCATGTGAAAAAAATAACATTTAGAAAGGTCTACTCGTTCATGGAGCACAATAGAAGCAATGCACAACACACTTCTAGAACATGTGCCCTGCTGGCTTTGTCTCCGGACCTCAGTAATGGCACAAAAAAACAATCTGCAGCAAGGTTGACCTAACAGCCACACAGGACACTACTTAGCCAAACTATCTAACTAATAAACCACCTAGCTAACTAACTAAGATCTAGCAGCAAACATTCCCAGAGTCATGAGCAGCCTCTCTGCCATGTTGAAGTGTCAAAATGGCGCTAAAACAGGATGTCCGCTCTTTATATGTATAGGGACACGTGATTTCAGCAGCCAATGACACAAGCCATTGTGTCAGGACATTGTGGATGTTTCCTGTGCCCTGATTAGCTAGCCGCAATGTGCACACAAAGTTAAGGAAAAAAAAGACTGTTTACAAGAATGCCACGCCTCTGAGCTCAGCAAATGTCATACCTTCATCAAACATGCCACACGCTGATCATACACCACCATTATCATAGCCAATGTGCTGAAAATACTTTAGTGGCAACGCAAATATGTTCCCATACTTTTTATAGAATGTTTCCTATTTTTTCCAATTTTATAAAATTTTGCTTGTGCTTCCAATCACCAATCCGAATGTTCCATATTTGTGCCGATTTTATGTTTGAGATTGTTTTTCAAATAAATTGGCTCATCACTAGCATTATGCCTCTATAAAGCACTGTATTATCAATATTATCAAATACAGGCAAAGCATATAGGAAAGAATACCTTTAAAATATGTCAGGAGAGATCTGTGAGGAAAATATCTACATAAAATTGGAGGCAAACTTGCATTCCAGTATAAGCCCTTACTGTATATGTCACGGTTATGTAGAGTATCTGCTTAACTCAGATTTTTGTACATGAAAAAAATGATAAAGAAATCAGAATATCAAGTGTTATACATAGGCCTTGAGACATCATAGCCTTTGCTCCTGTTTTTTATATGTAAATTTTTGTTTTTTCCGTTTTGTGGGAGGAGTTTAGCGATTAAAGATGGTTTTGCCTGATTCATTAATTGTGACTTTTTTTAAACACGTAAGATTTGGTGGGACTACACTCCAGTTTTTCACCTAGTGTATTTCTGAGTATGCGAGTATAAGGTTGTAATGTTTGTGCCATTTTACAAAACATTCAACTTTTGACACCGAGTCACAAAAAATAGTCCAGGACAAAAAAATTGCCAAATTCATGAATCATGTACACCATTTTGATTAATTTTGAGCCACAAATGGCAATTAATAATGGAAAAGAAAAAATGGAAAACACTTATGAAATCCTCAAAATATGGATCTGAGCCATAGACTTTCATGCTTCCATTTCTCTGTTACTACTTGTAGGAATTACATAACAAGATTTATTTTCAAATATGTTTTTTATTTTTATAAAGGGTAAATTATGTGACTATTAGTCAAAAAGCGAAGTTTAGTAGCTAATGCTGTTATTCTAAGATGCCTAGAATAATCAATTCAATTAGTTCAGGGTCCGACCATCTATTGTGTAATTGTGCAAATGAAAAGAATGACTAAAGCGAGGTTCACACTAGCATTTATTTGCGTTTCGAAGGGATTTTTTATTTTACATGGGATCCCAAATGCGTAAGTTGCAGTGGAAAAACTTGAAAAGCTTATCATTATTTGAACTTCAGTCAAACCCATGTGTCTTTTCCCTCATTTCTTAAGTCTCTTAGTGATCTGCATAATTTCTCCACTCTGTATTTCCATTATTTGCAATTGTACCTGGCCTCTGATTGCAATGGCATCGGTTGTTGGGCACCATGAGACTTGCTAGGACCTTTATCTATTGGGACTTAAATCTGAATCTCTTGCAATAAATTCTATTCATTTCTCTATAGATTTCTGGGACAAATACAGACAACAAAATATATCATTAATGATCAATTATGGGACAATTAGAAATAATAAATCCTTTTGGAACAATGCTGCTCTCAGATTGTGCAGCTCAAGAGCTTCACAACAAATGCTTTATAATAGTCGGGTTTTCAGGCATCATTTAATGCTTTTAGCTGCCTTGACGTATGTGTGCTGCTCGTCTCTGAACCTACATATAATTGCACATTTTGTAAAAAACACAATGTTAAGTTTTATATCAAGCTGACACATGGAACCACAAGAATGAAGAATGAAACATTTGTCACAAAATTCATTCTCTCTGGTCTCTCCTCCAATCCAGACCTCCAGCTTCCTCTTTATCTGCTCTGCCTATTAGTCTACATGATAACTTTGCTGGGAAACCTTATGATCATTGTAATAATTAGAGTAACCCCCGGACTGCAGACACCAATGTACTTCTTCCTTATGAATTTATCATTTATAGATGTCATTTATTCATCATCTATTACACCCAATATTATTGCCAACATCTTCTCTGAAATCAGAAAGATCTCCATTATCGCTTGTGCTATACAAATGTTTTTAGTCATTGACCTGGCGAGCACAGAAGGGATGATACTTGCAGTGATGGCTTATGACCGATATGTAGCTATATGTAAACCGTTGTATTATACAGTCATTATGAACAAAGTGAAGTGTGTTAAATGTGTTATCTCAGTGTATATGGCAGGATGTGTTAACTCATTAATTCATACATGTGCTGCATTTAGCCTCCCGTTCTGTCGGTCTAATCGTGTCAACCATTTCTTTTGTGATATCAATCCAATTCTAAGACTTTCATGTAAAGATACATTTCTTAACCAAGTTTTCTTATATGTTTTTGCTGGTTCTATTGAAGTAGGCTCTTTTTTATGTATTGTGATATCATATGTCTACTGTCATGATCTCCATGGCCAGAGAACTAGCATAAGCCTCTATAGGAACAAGCTCTTGGAAGATGTAACTGTACTGACCATGAACTAAACCTACCGCATCATCTAGAAGTAGCCAGGTAGCATGTCCTACTTTTTATCCCTATATGCCCAGCGCCGGCCGGAGAACTAAATAATGCTAGCAGAGGGAAATATAAGACCTGACTCACCTCTAGAGAAATGCCCAAAAAGGAGACAGAAGCCCCCCACATATATTGGCGGTGATATGAGATGAAACAACAAACGCAGCAGGAAAATAGTTTTAGCAAATTTGAGGTCCGCTTTCTAGATAGCAGAAGACAGAAAGCATACTTTCATGGTCAGTAGAAAACCCTAACAAAACACATCCAGAAATTACTTTAGGACTCTGGCATTAACTCATAATACCAGAGTGGCAATTCCTGATCAACAAGAGCTTTCCAGACACAGTAACGAAACTGCAGCTGTGAACTGGAACCAAAATACAAAAACAAAACATGGACGAATGTCCAACTTATCTAGTAGATGTCTGGGAGCAGGAACAAGCACAGAGAGGCTTCTGATAACATTGTTGACCGGCAAGCATCTAACAGAGAAGCCAGGTTATATAGCGACACCCAGATCTAATCAGAACAGGTGAACAGGGAAGATGATGTCACAAGTTCAATTCCACCAGTAGCCACCGGGGGAGCCCAGAATCCAAATTCACAACAGTACCCCCCCCTCAAGGAGGGGGCACCGAACCCTCACCAGAACCACCAGGGCGATCAGGATGGGCCCTATGAAAGGCACGAACCAGATCAGAGGCATGAACATCAGATGCAGTGACCCAAGAATTATCCTCCTGGCCGTATCCCTTCCACTTGACCAGATACTGGAGTCTCCGTCTGGAAACACGGGAGTCTAGGATTTTTTCCACAACGTACTCCAACTCACCCTCAACCAACACCGGAGCAGGAGGCTCAACGGAAGGCACAACCGGTGCCTCATACCTGCGCAATAACGACCGATGAAAAACGTTATGAATAGAAAAGGATGCAGGGAGGTCCAAACGGAAGGAAACAGGGTTAAGAATCTCCAATATTTTATACGGACCGATGAACCGAGGCTTAAACTTAGGAGATGAGACCTTCATAGGGACAAAACGAGAGGACAACCACACCAAATCTCCAACACAAAGCCGAGGACCAACACGACGGTGACGGTTGGCAAAAAGCTGAGTCTTCTCCTGGGACAACTTTAAATTGTCCATCACCTGCCCCCAGATATGATGCAATCTCTCCACCACCGCATCCACTCCAGGACAATCCGAGGATTCCATCTGACCGGAGGAAAATCGAGGGTGGAACCCCGAATTACAGAAAAACGGGGACACCAAAGTGGCAGAGCTGGCCCGATTATTGAGGGCGAACTCCGCCAATGGCAAAAAAGCAACCCAATCATCCTGGTCAGCAGACACAAAACACCTCAGATATGTCTCCAGGGTCTGATTAGTCCGCTCGGTCTGGCCATTAGTCTGAGGGTGAAAAGCAGACGAAAAAGACAAATCTATGCCCATCCTAGCACAGAATGCCCGCCAAAATCTAGACACGAATTGGGTTCCTCTGTCAGAAACGATATTCTCAGGAATACCATGCAAACGAACAACATTTTGAAAAAACAGGGGAACCAACTCGGAAGAAGAAGGCAATTTGGGCAGGGGAACCAAATGGACCATCTTAGAAAAACGGTCACACACCACCCAGATGACAGACATCTTCTGAGAAACAGGCAGATCTGAAATAAAATCCATCGAGATGTGTGTCCAAGGCCTCTTAGGAATAGGCAAGGGCAACAATAATCCACTAGCCCGAGAACAACAAGGCTTGGCCCGAGCACAAACGTCACAAGACTGCACAAAGCCTCGCACATCTCGTGACAGGGAAGGCCACCAGAAGGATCTTGCCACCAAATCCCTGGTACCAAAAATTCCAGGATGACCTGCCAATGCAGAAGAATGTACCTCAGAGATGACTCTACTGGTCCAATCATCAGGAACAAACAACCTATCAGGCGGACAACGATCCGGTCTATCCGCCTGAAACTCCTGCAAGGCCCGCCGCAGGTCTGGAGAAACGGCTGACAAGATAACTCCCTCCTTAAGAATACCTGTGGGGTCAGAGTTGCCGGGTGAATCAGGCTCAAAACTCCTAGAAAGGGCATCCGCCTTAACATTCTTAGAACCCGGTAGGTACGATACCACAAAATTAAACCGAGAGAAAAATAATGACCAGCGCGCCTGTCTAGGATTCAGGCGCCTGGCGGTCTCAAGATAGATCAAATTTTTGTGGTCAGTCAATACCACCACCTGATGTCTGGCCCCCTCGAGCCAATGGCGCCACTCCTCAAACGCCCACTTCATGGCCAAAAGCTCCCGATTCCCAACATCATAATTCCGCTCAGCGGGCGAAAATTTACGGGAAAAGAAGGCACAAGGCCTCATCACGGCGCAGTCAGAACTTTTCTGCGACAACACTGCCCCAGCCCCGATCTCAGAAGCGTCGACCTCAACCTGAAAAGGAAGAGTCACATCAGGCTGACGCAACACAGGGGCAGAAGAAAAACGGCGCTTAAGCTCCTGAAAGGCCTCCACAGCATCAGGGTACCAATTAGCAACATCAGCACCCTGTCTAGTCAAATCGGTCAATGGCTTAACGACATCCGAAAAACCAGAAATAAATCGACGATAAAAGTTGGCAAAGCCCAAAAATTTCTGAAGACTTTTAAGAGAAGAGGGCTGCGTCCAATCACAAATAGCTTGAACCTTGACAGGATCCATCTCAATGGAAGAGGGAGAAAAAATATATCCCAAAAAGGAAATTCTCTGAACCCCAAAAACGCACTTAGAACCCTTGACACACAGAGAATTAGACCGCAAAACCTGAAAAACCCTCTTAACTTGCCGGACATGAGAGTCCCAATCATCCGAAAAAATCAGAATATCATCCAGATACACTATCATAAATTTATCCAAAAAATCGCGGAAAATATCATGCATAAAGGACTGGAAGACTGAAGGGGCATTAGAAAGACCAAAAGGCATCACCAAATACTCAAAGTGGCCCTCGGGCGTATTAAATGCGGTTTTCCACTCATCCCCCTGCCTGATCCGCACCAAATTATACGCCCCACGGAGATCAATCTTAGAGAACCACTTGGCCCCCTTTATGCGAGCAAACAAATCAGTCAGCAACGGCAATGGGTATTGATATTTAACCGTGATTTTATTCAAAAGCCGATAATCAATACATGGTCTCAAAGAGCCGTCTTTTTTTGACACAAAGAAAAAACCGGCTCCTAAGGGAGATGACGATGGACGAATATGTCCCTTTTCCAAGGACTCCTTTATATATTCTCGCATAGCAGTATGTTCAGGCACAGACAGATTAAATAAACGACCCTTTGGGTATTTACTACCCGGAATTAAATCTATAGCACAATCGCACTCACGGTGCGGAGGTAGTGAACCCAGCTTGGGTTCTTCAAAGACGTCACGATAATCAGACAGGAACTCAGGGATTTCAGAGGGGATAGATGATGAAATGGACACCAAAGGTACGTCCCCATGAGTCCCCTTACATCCCCAGCTCAACACAGACATAGCTCTCCAGTCAAGGACTGGGTTGTGAGACTGCAGCCATGGCAATCCCAGCACCAAATCATCATGTAGATTATACAGCACCAGAAAACGAATAGTCTCCTGGTGATCCGGATTAATACACATAGTCACTTGTGTCCAGTATTGTGGTTTATTATTAGCCAATGGGGTGGAGTCAATCCCCTTCAGAGGAATAAGAGTCTCCAAAGGCTCTAAATCATACCCACAACGATTGGCAAAGGACCAATCCATAAGACTCAAAGCGGCGCCAGAGTCGATATAGGCGTCCGTAGTAATAGATGACAAAGAGCAAATCAGGGTCACAGACAAAATAAATTTAGACTGTAAAGTGCCAATGGAAACGGATTTATCAAGCTTTTTAGTACGCTTAGAGCATGCTGATATAACATGAGTAGAATCCCCACAATAGAAACACAACCCATTTTTCCGTCTAAAATTCTGCCGCTCGCTTCTGGACAGAATTCTATCACACTGCATGTTTTCTGGCGTCTTCTCAGTGGACACCGCCAGATGGTGCACTGGTTTGCGCTCCCGCAGACGCCTATCGATCTGAATGGCCATTGTCATGGACTCATTCAGACCTGCAGGCACAGGGAACCCCACCATAACATCCTTAATGGCATCAGAAAGACCCTCTCTGAAAGTAGCCGCCAAGGCGCACTCATTCCACTGAGTAAGCACAGACCATTTACGGAATTTTTGGCAGTAAATTTCAGCTTCATCTTGCCCCTGCGATAGGGACATCAAAGTTTTTTCTGCCTGAAGTTCCAAATGAGGTTCCTCATAAAGCAAGCCCAAGGCCAGAAAAAACGCATCCACATTGCGCAACGCAGGATCCCCTGGTGCCAATGCAAAAGCCCAATCTTGAGGGTCGCCGCGGAGCAAGGAAATCACAATCCCAACCTGCTGTGCAGGGTCTCCAGCAGAACGAGATTTCAGGGACAAAAATAACTTACAATTATTTCTAAAATTCTGAAAGCTAGATCTATTCCCTGAGAAGAATTCCGGCAAAGGAATTCTCGGCTCTGATACCGGAGCATGAACAACAAAATCTTGCAAACTTTGTACTTTCGTGGCGAGATTATTCAAACCTGCAGTTACACTCTGTAGATCCATTATAGACAGGTGAACATAGAGCCATTCAAAGATTAGAAGGAGAGAGAAAAAAAAAGAAAGACTGCAGCATAGACAGACTGGCAAGTGATCCAATTAAGAGCACACTAACTACTAGAGAAAAAAAAAAAAAAAAAAAAAACATTTTCAGCAGACTTCTTATTTCTCTCCTTTCTCAGCCAAGGATTTTAACCCTTTAGTGGGCCGGTCAAACTGTCATGATCTCCATGGCCAGAGAACTAGCATAAGCCTCTATAGGAACAAGCTCTTGGAAGATGTAACTGTACTGACCATGAACTAAACCTACCGCATCATCTAGAAGTAGCCAGGTAGCATGTCCTACTTTTTATCCCTATATGCCCAGCGCCGGCCGGAGAACTAAATAATGCTAGCAGAGGGAAATATAAGACCTGACTCACCTCTAGAGAAATGCCCAAAAAGGAGACAGAAGCCCCCCACATATATTGGCGGTGATATGAGATGAAACAACAAACGCAGCAGGAAAATAGTTTTAGCAAATTTGAGGTCCGCTTTCTAGATAGCAGAAGACAGAAAGCATACTTTCATGGTCAGTAGAAAACCCTAACAAAACACATCCAGAAATTACTTTAGGACTCTGGCATTAACTCATAATACCAGAGTGGCAATTCCTGATCAACAAGAGCTTTCCAGACACAGTAACGAAACTGCAGCTGTGAACTGGAACCAAAATACAAAAACAAAACATGGACGAATGTCCAACTTATCTAGTAGATGTCTGGGAGCAGGAACAAGCACAGAGAGGCTTCTGATAACATTGTTGACCGGCAAGCATCTAACAGAGAAGCCAGGTTATATAGCGACACCCAGATCTAATCAGAACAGGTGAACAGGGAAGATGATGTCACAAGTTCAATTCCACCAGTAGCCACCGGGGGAGCCCAGAATCCAAATTCACAACAGTCTACATTATATTTGCCATATTTAGAATAGGTTCATCTGGAGGTAGGAGCAAGTCTTTATCCACTTGTGTCTCTCACTTTACTTGTGTAGCCTTATTCTACTGCCCGGTTTTCTTTTTGTACTTGCGACCAAATTCTGTGTATGCAGTGGATCAGGACTGGGTAGTGTCAGTGTTCTATACAGTAGTAATTCCTATGTTAAATCCCATGGTCTATAGTTTAAGGAATCGGGATGTTAAAAAAGCTCTGGTGCAACTTAATGTAAAATAAGATTCGCTGTGTATAGAGGTAGCAGAGCCACAATGATTGGATCACATGATGTCAGCTTTGTTGCATATACAGGTGAAACTAGAAGTTTTTTGAACAATTAGGATTTTCAATTAATATTTGCAGATTGCCAGAATAATGAGAAAGAGAATGTTTTCAGGCAATTTTACTACTTACTGAAAGTCAAAAGTTTACATACATTTTATTAGTGTTTGGTACCATTGCCATTAAACTGAATGTTTTGGGTAAAAATCTTTTGATATCCTTTCACAAGCTTCTCACAATAGTTGGTCATAATTTGGGCCCATTCCTCCCGACAGAACTGGTGTAACTGATCCAGGTTTGTAGGTCACCTTGCTTGCACCTTCTTTTCAGCTTTGACCATAAATTTTCAATAGGATTGAGATCAGGGCTTTGTGATGGCCACTCCAAAACATTGACTTTGTTATCCTTAAGCCACTTTGTTGCCATTTTGGCATTATGCTTTGTGTCATTGTCCATTTGGAAGACTCATTTCTGCCCAAGCTTTAACTTTCTGGCTGATGTCTTGAGATGTTGCTTCAGTATTGCCACCTAATCTTCATTTCTCATGATGCCATTTATTTTGAGAAGTGCATCAGTCCCTCCTGCAGCAAAACAGCCCCACAACATGATGCTGCCACCCCCGTGTTTCACAGTTCTGATGCTGTTCTTAGACTTCCAAGCTTCTCGCTTTTTCCTCCAAACGTAAAAATGATCATTATGCCAAAAAAGTTCAATTTTAGTTTCATCGGACCACAGCACGTCTCCAACAATTAAGGTCTTTGTTCCTGTGTGCATTGGCAAACATTAATCTGGCTTTTTTTAATTATTTATTATTATACTTTTGGAGTAATGGCTTCTTCCTTGCAGAGTGGCCTTTCAGCCCATGTTGATACAATACTTGTTTCACTGTGGATATTGACACAATCTTACCAGCTTCCGCCATCATCTTCACAAGGTCTTTTGCTTTTGTCCGTGGGTTGATATACACATGTCGGATCAAAGCACGTTCATCTCTGGGACACAGAATCCGTCTCCTTCCTGAGAGGTATGATGGCTGGATATTCCCATCTTGTTTGTACTTGCGTGTAATTATTTGTACAGATGAACAAGGCACCTTCAGGTATCTTGAAATTGTACCCAAGGATGAGCCAGACTTTTGCAAGTCCACAGTTCTCCTCCTGATATATTTGCTTGGATTTCTTTAGACTTTCCTATGATGCTACACAAAGAAGTAGTGTCTTTCAGGTGTGCATTAAAATACATCCACAGGTGTGTCTCTAATTAACTCAAATGTTGCCAGAAGCTTCCAAACACATGACTTCATCATATGGACAGTCCAGAATTGTTTAAAGGCATAGTAATCTTAGTGTATGTAAATTTTTCACTTTGCAGTAAGTAATAAAAATGATTTAAAACCTTCTTGCTCTCTCATTATTATGACATTTGGCAAATATTAATAATTATGGTAATCCTAATTGACCTAAAATGGGAAAAGTTTATGCTATGCTGCTTTTATGTCCAATGTTGAGAAAAACATGCATATGTGTCTTTTTATATAGTATATGTAAACTTCTGGTCTCAACTGTATATCCAAATGGGATCAGGACAAAAATGAAGTGAAATCAAAAAACAAATTATTAATGATAACATAGAAGAGGATTCTTTTACTGTTAGGGCAGTGAGAATCTGGAATTCCTTGCCTGAGGAGGTGGTAATGGCGAACTCAGTTGAGGGGTTCAGGAGAGGCCTGGATGTCTTCCTGGGGCGTAACAATATTGTATCTTACAGTTATTAGGTTCTTTAAGAGGACGTAGATCTGGGGTTTTATTCTGGAGGAATATAGGCTGAACTGGATGGACAAATGTCTTTTTTCGGCCTTGCTAACTATGATAATGTGAAATATCCAGTATCAAATAAAATTAGATGACTCAAAATGCTCAAATGAGTGATCAGAGTTTATATTAAATAAATGTTTTCTTTCACTTCCCGTCCTGAGGTTTTGGTTTGATGTTTATGTTTTCATTACCTGTTGAATTTTCCTGACAAACAAATAGACCAACATATGCAACTATATGCCTGTGTTGTGCCATAAAAATGTCAACACAAAATGTACACCATGCGGTATATGGATGCTGTCTATGTTAGGTGTTGAGTTCTCGCCGCTGCACAGGGGGAGTCTAAAACCACCTCCGCTGCGGTCTCCCATTCTTCTTCAGCCGCAATGGAGCCTGCTCAGTGGAGAAGTCGGTCCCAGCGTCTGGCTCAGGCAGATACTGTGCGCTTGATTACTGCTGATCTTCCAGGCTCAGCCATTGTAACCAGCACTGTTCTGCGGCGAGCAGATGCTCCTGGGACTAAGTCCTGCTTTTCCGCTACTGAGCATGCCCAAGGGACGACCTCTCATTGGAGGTCGGGGGTCACACGCTCAGTTCCTGAAGCAGTTCCTATTGGACCACTAGGAAGGTTCTGGAGAGCTTTCTCTATATCATGCGCAAGTATCAACCTATGTTTATGAGCTTAGATACCTTGTGGTCTGTGTCTGCATATGCTCAGTGTCGGCTGTATAGCCACTAGAATTCTGGCACCTCTGGAGAGGAGTTTGTGTATGTGAATTTAGGGCTGGCGTATAGCCACTAGAATTCCGGCACCTCCGGAGAGGAGTTATTTTTGTGCTGATGCTGACTGTATGACCACAGTATGCTATCTGCTCTGTTAGTGAACTGTGATCCTCTGTGAAGTTAACAGGGCACAGCGTTATCCTAATCCAGATGACTCTGTGAAGCAGCAGAGTTCGCTCCTATACAGAACGGGTGACGGAACCCGTATCTATTCAGGCATTGTACCACCATCAGAATACCAAATTAGTCCTCTTATTTTCTCAATAATGGCACTTCCACTGAACATCACAACATTTTGCGGACTTATATATACTTTACCGCATGAAGAGACCCATACATAAATTTAAAAAAGTTAACTCTTTATTAAGTATCAATAAAATACAACAATATACAAAACCCAAAATAAAATAAACAAAGTGCCCAGACAAATGGAATAGAACAGATAGGCTAAAGATTATAAATTTATCTGCAATACATAACCATATATATAGCTGACCCTTGTGGAGTAATAGAGAATAGTCACCATATTTATTATAACAATAGTATATAGTGAGGGGCTGTAACCATCCCATCCTATTCCATTTGTCTGGGGACTTTGTTTATTTTATTTTGGGTTTTGTATATTGTTGTATTTTATTGATACTTAATAAAGAGTTAACTTTTTCAAATTTATGTATGGGTCTCTTCATGCGGCAAAGTATATATAAGTCCGCAAAATGTTGTGATTGTACCACCATATAGTGCCGCCATTTACTAGCAGCAGGTTCCACTCCTGCATGGTGGACCCCAGGCTGCAAATGCTCCAATATTATCTCAATATTTACTCAGTGCATTCTGCCAGCCCTAACATTATACTAGCGCCAGGGTCTGGCTAGTAATGGCAGACAAACAGCGACTGCAGCGGTACATCCAGCAGCTGGAGGACAGGTTGGCGGCTCTCGAGCACAGAACCTCAGCTGTGGATGTTACCGCAGTAGCTAGTTTGTCAACTGCCACCTCTGTTCTGACCTTATCCCGCCTTCCACTGCCAGATAGGTACTCTGGCAATGGCAAGTTGTGCAGGGGATTCGTGAAGCAGTGTGCGATACACCTTGAGCTCCCGGCTGCACGTTTCCCCTCAAAGTGGGCTAAAGTGGGATTCATTATATCCCTCTTGTCGGACAGGGCATTGGAGTGGGCTACGCCGCTGTGGGAGCGCAATGATCATGTGGTGCAGAGTGCTCTCCATTTCCTGAGCACTCTGAAACAGGTCTTTTTGGGACCTCAAGTCACTCATGATATGGCGCTCCAACTGCTGGCACTGACACAGGGCTCATACTTGGCCAGCCATTTTTCTGTCCACTTCCAGACTTTAGCATCTGAGCTGGAGTGGCCGGATAAAGCCCTCATCCCTGTATTTTGGAGGGGGCTGGCTGACCATGTAAAGGACACTTTGGCCACTAGGAAGCTTCCCGCCACACTGGAGGAGCTAATAACTGTTTCAACTCGTATCAACCTTCGTTTTAACGAGCGAAGGTTGGAGCGAGCCCAGTGTAGGCAGAGGTTTCGGCTGGCTCCCACCTTTGCCATACCTCTGGAATCACCGGTCCAGGTGTCCGAGCCACATGAGGCCAAGGAGGTGTCATGAGCAGGATCTAAGTCCTGGACCGCTCATGCACTCAAGGTCTGTCATGTCTGCCGGCGGTCAGGATATCTTGCCTTCAGATGTTCCCAGCGGTCGGGAGAATGTCAGCGTCTAGTGGATGTAGGAGGTGGTACACTAGACACAGCGACATTTTCCTCCAAACTGTCATTCAAAGGGACAATCACTTTAGGCCCAACAATTCTTACAGTCAAGCTTTGTGTGGATTCTGGGGTCGAGGGGAATTTTATGTCCTCAGCCTTCGCCCAATGCCACGCAATACCCCAGTGATGCTCGCCAAGCCAGTGACTGTACGAGTGGTGAATGGGTCGACACTGCCCTCAAAAATAACACACCAGAGCATCCCATTTACATTGTCTATATATCCATCACATCAGGAGATTATTTCCCACCTTGTCATCCCTGAGGGAATAGATGAGATCCTGCTAGGGTTACCCTGGTTACGTTATCACTCCCCTCATATAGAGTGGTCTTCAGGGAGAATTTTGGGATGGAGTGAATCTTGTGAGAGCAGATGTCTGAGAGAGTGCGTTCATGCTGCTACTACTGAAGTACCCACAGATCTTTCCTCTCTCCCCTCTCTCTCTGGTCCTATGCAGTTGTATTCTCTAAGAGGGCTGCAGCGACCCTTCCGCCCCACCGCTCTTATGACTGTCCTATTGACCTCTTGAATGGTGCAGAGCCTCCCTGGGGTCGAGTCTACCCCCTGTCTTCCCCGAAGACAGAGGCGATGTCCCAATACATCCAGGAGAATTTGGCAAGAGGATTCATTAGGAATTCAGTGTCACCTGCAGGGGCAGGGTTCTTCTTTGTGCAGAAGAAGAGCGGAGAACTATGTCCATGCATTGATTACTGGGGTCTTAACGCCATCACCGCTAAGAATAAAAACCCCCTGCCTCTGATTTCAGAGCTATTCAACAGGTTGCGGGGAGCGAGGTTATTTACTAAACTAGATCTATGGGGTGCTTACAACCTGATTCGCATCCGCGAGGGGGACAAATGGAAGATGGCATTTAACACCATTGATGGGCACTATGAATACCTGGTGATGCCCTTCTGGCTCTGTAATGCCCTTGCTGTTTTCCAAGACTTTGTGAATAATATCTTCGGGATATGCTCTCCACCTTGGTCGTAGTTTATCTGGATGATATTCTCATCTAATCTCCAGATATAGACTCCCACCGGAGAGATGTTTGCAAAGTCTTTGGCTATGGATCCTGCCAAGCTACAGGCTGTGATGGACTGGCAGGATCCCCATTCTCTCAAAGCGGTGCAGCGCTTTATGGGGTTCATTAATTACTATCGCCAGTTTATTCCATACTTCTCAACTTTGGTAGCTCCCTTGGTTGCCCTCACCAAAATGGGAGCAAATCCCAAATTATGGTCGGAGGAGGTTTCCAGAGCCTTTCTCTCAATTAAGTCACACTTCACTAGCGCTCACATTTTACAGTGCCCCGATGTTGATAAGCCTTTTCTAATGGAGGTGGATGCCTCATCTGTCGGTGCTGGAGCAGTCCTCTTCCAGAAGGATGCTCAAGGTCAGAAGCATCCTTCTTTCTTCTTCTCCAAGACCTTCACACCAGCGGAGAGGAATTATTCCATTGAGGAAAGGGAGTTGCTAGCCATGAAGTTGGCTTTCTCTGAGTGGAGACACTTCCTGGAGGGGGCTCGCTTTCTCTTCCAAGTTTACACTGACCACAAGAATTTGGTCTATATTCAGACTGCCCAGCAGTTAAATTCTCGCCAGGCCAGATGGTCCCTGTTTGTCTTCCAGTTCCATTTCACCCTCCATTTTCTCTCCGGGAAGAAGAACATTCGTGCCGACACTCTCTCCCGCTCCGTAGTGTCATCAGCAGAGGAGGAACCTCGGATTATTGTCCCTTCTGAGAGCCTGAGGACCGTGGCTCCAATTTCGCTAGAGGCTGTGCCCCCAGGCAAGACTATTGTGCCATCAAATTTGCAACCGGAGGTTCTCTCTTGGGCTCACTCGTCCAGAGTGGGTGGACACTTTGGGACCAAAAGGACATCTGAGCTTCTGGCGAGGACATACTGGTGGCCGCATATGGTCGGTGACATCGGAGACTATATTCGGGCGTGTGTCTCCTGCGTCAAGAATAAGTCTTCACAACAATGGCCAGCTGGGTTACTTCATCCCCTGCCGGTGGCAGACAGGCCCTGGGAGATGGTCAGGATGGACTTTGAGGTGGGCTTACCTAAGTCCCATGGCTGCACCATCATTTGGGTAATCACCGACCATTTTTCTAAAATGGTGCACTTGGTACCTCTTTCACGGCTACCTTCTGCACGGGCCTTGGCAGCGTTGTTCATAAAAAACATTTTCCGCCTACATGGTATGCCGGACAAAATTGTCAGTGACCGAGGTCCTCAGTTTGCGTCTCGGTTCTGGAGAGAGCTTTGTCGTCTACTCAGCATCGAGCTGAATATCTCTTCAGCATACCATCCCGAGATAAATAGGTTGATAGAGAGGGCCAACCAGACCCTGGTCACAAATCTGAGACATTTTGTCTCTGCTAGACAGGATGACTGGGCATCCTTGCTACCGTGGGCGGAGTTTGCGCTAAACAATGCCGTAGCCGCCCCAAAAAGGGGGGTGTTTAATATACATACAGTAGTCACAAACATTTCGGTCTGCAATGGACCTTCATCAGAGTGCTACAGAAAAAAATAATATAAATGTGCATAAGCAAAAAATAAATAACAAAAGTATATACATCAGAGAAAAGGGTCATGAATGATGCTAAGAAAACAATCGTATAGTACTACCAACAAAACATCTAAGCTCAAGATGTATAAAAGAGTATATAAGCAAAAAGAGTATACAAGCACAAGCTGGTTCATACAAATGTGTGCATAAAGAGACATCTCTGAAGATCACGGTGACTCTGGGAGGCAAGATGCACGGGGATGGGTGCGTTCAGGGGTGGTCTAGCAAGTTGGTATAAAAAGATTACATACCTAAATATAGCGTGAATGGTATATATAGTAGAACCCCGGTAGGAATTAATTGATTCGAATCAATTAATTCCTACCGGAGTTCTACTATATATATATAGTATATACAGTTAGGTCCATATATATTTGGACAGAGACAACATTTTTCTCATTTTGGTTATAGACATTACCACAATGAATTTTAAACAAAACAATTCAGATGCAGTTGAAGTTCAGACTTTCAGCTTTCATTTGAGGGTATCCACATTAAAATTGGATGAAGGGTTTAGGAGTTTCAGCTCCTTAACATGTGCCACCCTGTTTTTAAAGGGACCAAAAGTAATTGGACAGATTCAATAATTTTAAATAAAATGTTCATTTCTAGTACTTGGTTGAAAACCCTTTGTTGGCAATGACTGCCTGAAGTCTTGAACTCATGGACATCACCAGACGCTGTGTTTCCTCCTTTTTGATGCTCTGCCAGGCCTTCACTGCGGTGGTTTTCAGTTGCTGTTTGTTTGTGGGCCTTTCTGTCTGAAGTTTAGTCTTTAACAAGTGAAATGCATGCTCAATTGGGTTGAGATCAGGTGACTGACTTGGCCATTCAAGAATATTCCACTTCTTTGCTTTAATAGACTCCTCGGTTGCTTTGGCTTCATGTTTTGGGTCATTGTCCATCTGTAGCATGAAACGACGACCAATCAGTTTTGCTGCATTTGGCTGGATCTGAGCACACAGTATGGCTCTGAATACCTCAGAATTCTTCTTCTGTCCTGTGTCACATCATCAATAAACACTAGTGACCCAGTGCCACTGGCAGCCATGCATGCCCAAGCCATCACGCTGCCTCCGCCGTGTTTTACAGATGATGTGGTATGCTTTGGATCATGAGCTGTACCAAGCCTTCGCCATGCTTTTCTCTTTCCATCATTCTGGTAGAGGTTGATCTTAGTTTCATCTGTCCAAAGAATGTTCTTCCTGAACTGTGCTGGCTTTTTTAGATGTTTTTTAGCAAAGTCCAGTCTAGCCTTTTTATTCTTGACACTTATGAGTGGCTTGCACCGTGCAGTGAACCCTCTGTATTTACTTTCATGCAGTCTTCTCTTTATGATAGATTTGGATATTGATACGCCGACCTCCGGGAGAGTGTTGGTCACTTGGTTGGCTGTTGTGAAGGGGTTTCTCTTCACCATGGAGATTATTCTGCGATCACCCACCACTGTTGTCTTCCGTGGGCGCCCAGGTCTTTTTGCATTGATGAGATCACCAGTGCTTTCTTTCCTTCTCAGGATGTACCAAACTGTACATTTTGCCACTCCTAATATTGTAGCAATTTCTCAGATGGGTTTTTTCTCTGTTTTCACAGCTTAAGAATGGCTTGTTTCACCTTCATGGAGAGCACTTTTGACCGCATGTTTACTTCATAGGAAAACCTTCCAAATGCAAGCACCACACCTCAAATCAACTCCAGGCCTTTTATCTGCTTAGTTGAGAATGACATAATGAAGGGATTGCCCACACCTGTCCATGAAATAGCCTTGGAGTCAATTGTCCAATTACTTTTGGTCCCTTTAAAAAACGGGGTGGCACAGGTTAAGGAGCTGAAACTCCTAAACTCTTCATCCAATTTTAATATGGATACCCTCAAATGAAAGCTAAAAGTCTGAATTTCAACTGCATCTGAATTGTTTTATGTAAAATTAAATTGTGGTAATGTCTATAACCAAAATGAGAAAAATGTTGTCTCTGTCCAAATATATATGGACCTAACTGTATACCATTCACGCTATATTTAGGTATGTAATCTTTTTATACCAACTTGCTAGACCACCCCTGTACGCACCCATCCCCCTGCATCTTGCCTCCCACAGTCACCGTGGTCTTCAGAGATGTCTCTTTATGCACACATTTGTATGAACCAGCTTGTGCTTGTATACTCTTTTTGCTTATATACTCTTTTATACATCTTGAGCTTAGATGTGTTGTTGGTAGTACTATACGGTTGTTTTCTTAGCATCATTCATACCCCTTTTCTCTGATGTATATACTTTAGTTATTTATTCTTTGTTTTTATGTATATGTATATATACATTTATATTATTTTTTTCTGTAGCACACTGATGAAGGTCCATTGCAGACCGAAACGTTTGTGACTACTGTATGTATATTAAACACCCCCCTTTATGCATCACATTGGAGTGTGCTAGTTGTAACTATTCCACGTATTAAGGTTTGGGAACCCATATCTATGCACCTCCTCTTTTAGTCTGTGCTGAACATTTTCTATATTAGCACTCAGGATGCCATCCGGGCTTCCAAGGAGAGAATGAGCTCCTCTGCCGATGCACATCGACGCCCCGCTCCGATTTTTGCTCCTGGCAACTTAGTGTGGCTCTCCGCCCGTAACATCAGGCTGCGAGTTGAGTCCACTAAGTTTGCACCTCGCTACTTGGGTCCCTTCAAGGTCCTGGAAGAGGTTAACCCTGTGGTCTACGTCTGGCCCTTCCTCCACGCCTAGATATCACCGATACCTTTCATGTGTCTCTTCTAAAGCCGTTCACATGTCCTGGTTTTCTGAGTCATCTGCCGGGACTTCGGGTTCATCTACAGATGATTATGAAGTGAACGCTATCTTGGGGTTTAAGGTGCTACGTGGCAAAAAATTTTATTTGGTGGATTGAAAGGACTGTGGCCCAGAGGACAGGTCCTGGGAGCCTACTGAGCACATTCGGGATCTGCAGCTCATTTCTGCCTTTGAACGTAGTGAGGCCCAAGGAAGGGGGGTCTAGGGGGTGTAATGTTAGGTGTCGAGTTCCCGCCGCTGCTCAGAGGGAGTCTGGAACCACCTCTGCTGCGGTCTCCCATTCTTCTTCAGTGACAGTGAAGCCTGCTCAGTGGAGAGTGGAGACATCGGTGCCAGCGTCTGGCTCAGGCAGATACTGTGCGCTTGGTTACTGCTGATCTTGCAGGCTCAGCCATTGTAACCAGCACTGTTCTGTGGCGAGCAGTTGCTCCTGGGACTAAGTCCTGCTTTTCTGTATGCCCAAGGGATGACCTCTCATTGGAGGTCAGGAGTCACATGCTCAGGTCCTGCTATTGGACCACTAGGAAGGTCCTGGAGAGCTTTCTCTTTAAAAGGTTTGCATGGCCGCATGGCCATGCGCTAGTATCAACCTATGTTTATGAGCTTAGATACCTTGTGGTCTGTGTCTGCATGTGCTCAGGGTCGTCTGTATAGCCACTAGAATTCTGGCACCTCCGGAGAGGAGTTAGTGTGTGTGAATTTAGGACTGGCGTATAGCCACTAGAATTCCAGCACCTTCGGAGAGGAGTTGTTTGTGTGCGGATTCTGACTGTATGACCACCATATGCTATCTGCTCTGTTAGTGAGCTGTGATCCTCTGTGAAGTTAACAGGGCACAGCGTTATCCTAATCCCGGCGACTCTGTGAAGCAACAGAATTCGCTCCTATACAGACCGGGTGACGGAACTCTTATCTATTCAGGCATTGTACCGCCATATAGTGCTGCCATTTACTAGCAGCAGGATCTACTCCTGCACGGTGGACCCCGGGCTGCGAGCGCACCTATATTATCTCAATATTTACTCGGTGTGTTCCGTCAGCCCTAACAGTCTATGCCTGCATTTGCACATTAATGGATCTAGAAAGGGAAAAGTCAGTGTATGTGTGGCACCCCAGGAGTCCGGTTTCCAACAGTGGCATTGCCTCCCTCACAGGGAGTAATGTCATGTCAGGAAGCAAGGAGGGGTCCCCTTACCAGATGTCAGTAGGAGAAAAGTAGAGCAGAACCTGAGAAGTGGAGCTGTGATTAAACTCGGCCCAGAGGTGAACGCTAGGAACCGGATACCGGAGTTCTTGTTTGCGTAGGTACTGAAGTCCCTGCAGCTAAATCTGGAGTGAAGGCGACTGCAGGTCTCCTTGCCCGATCTAATACCCGGCAGCATAGCAGCATACCAGAGCCTGGAGTCGACACAAAGGAGCGGCACCTGTGATAGGCTTGAGCTGCCTGACATGTGGGCAAGGTTAGTTTTTAAAAACAGAGAGACAGTTATCAGCAGGAGGGTGAGCTGTTAGGCAGCAAGGAGAAAGGGAGGACAGCGCAGAAGGAAGGCCTCCGTACCTACCTGGCCAGGTTTATCCAAAAATTGCTTTCAGGCTGCCTGGCTCTCCATTACAATCTGTTACCAGTACCCCGGTCTGTACTATCAACCATCAAGTAAAGGAAAAGAAAACTACAGCCCTTGTGTCATTCAGTGATCTCTTGCGCCCTGAGTCCTGCACCACAAGGTACAAGAAGCCTGACATAAATGGGACCGGTAACCCTTTGTCCCTGCTCCAACTGTGGGAGCAGAACCATCCCAGCTGCACCACCTGTTGTGAATTCAGCTCTTGGGTTCCCTCCGGTGGTTGTTGGTGGTAATACAGTTGTCCCTGGGTTGCAATCCTGAGCAGGTGTCCCTGCTGATTGCAGCTCTCTCTGGGTATTTAGGTTTGCAGGATCCATTTGCCCTTGCCAGTTGTCCATTGTTCTTGGAGGTTTTACATCTCTGTCTGGATCCTCCTGCCCTGCTGCCAAATCAGTCAAGATAAGTGTCTGGTTTTTGTTTCTGCAGCACACATGCTGTGTGCTTTACTATTCAGTACTATTCATTGTTTTTTCTTGTCCAGCTTAGACTGTGTTTGGATTTTTTCAGTCAAGTTGGATTCTCAGGAGATGCAGATATACATTCCATGTCTTTAGTTAGATGGTGGAATTTTTGTATTATCTGCTGTGGATATTTTTAGGGTTTTAATACTGACCGCTTAGTATTCTATCCTATCCTTTTCTATTTAGCTAGAGTGGCCTCTTTTGCTAAATCCTGTTTTCTGCCTGCGTGTGTCTTTCCTCTAATACTCACAGTCAATATTTGTGGGGGGCTACCTATCCTTTGGGGTTCTGCTCTGAGGCAAGATAGAATTCCCATTTCCATCTATAGGGGTATTTAGTTCTCCGGCTTTGTCGAGGTGTCTAGGATGTGTTAGGTACACCCCACAGCTACTTCTAGTTGCGGTGTCAGTTTAGGGATTGCGGTCAGTACAGGTTCCACCTACTCCAGAGAAAGTCTCATGCGGCTCCAAGGTCACCGGATCATAACAGTACAACTGGCCAATAATGAGTTAAATGCATCTCAGAAGAAGGGAAGAAAGGTGTTGAGCCATTTTTTTTTCTGTAGCCTGTTTTGTCTTTCCTTCCCTCTTTTTCTCTGGGTGGCTGAGGAGTCTTGTGCTAGCATGGATGTTCAGGGATTAGCTTCTCGTGTAGACCAGCTTGCTGCTAGGGTACAGGATTTTTCTGATTATATTGTTCAGACTCCAGTTTTAGAGCCTAAGATTACTACTCCTGATTTGTTTTTTGGGGACAGGTCCAAATTTTTGAGTTTTAAAGACAACTGTAAACTGTTTTTTGCTCTGAAACCTCGATCCTCTGGTGATTCCATTCAGCAGGTTAAAATTGTCATCTCCCTGCTGCGTGGCGATCCTCAGGATTGGGCATTTTCCCTGGAATCTGGGAATCCGGCCTTGCTTAATGTAGATGCCTTTTTTCAGACTTTAGGATTATTATATGATGAACCAAATTCTGTGGATCAAGCGGAGAAGACTTTGTTGGCCCTGTCTCAGGGTCAAGAAGCGGTATAATTGTATTGTCAGAAATTTAGAAAATGGTCTGTGTTGACTAAATGGAATGATGATGCTTTGGTGGCAATTTTCAGAAAGGGTCTTTCTGAATCCGTTAAAGAAGTTATGGTGGGGTTTCCCACGCCTTTCGGTCTGAGTGATTCTATGTCTCTGGCCATTCAGATTGATCAGCGTTTGCGGGAGCGCAGAACTGTGCGTGCTGTGGCGTTGTCCTCAGAGCAGATGCCTGAGCCAATGCAGTGTGATAGGATTCTGTCTAGAACGGAACAACAAGGATTCAGACATCAGAATAGGTTGTGTTTTTATTGTGGCGATGCTTCTCATGTCATTTCAGTCTGCCCTAAGCGTACAAAGAGGATCGCTAGTTCATTTACCATCAGTACTGTACAACCTAAAGTTCTGTTATCTGTGTCCTTGATTTGCTCATTGTCATCATTTTCTGTCATGGCGTTTGTGGATTCAGGCACCGCTTTGAACTTAATGGACTTTGAGTTTGCCAGGCGTTGTGGTTTCCCCTTGCAGTCTTTGCAGAACCCTATTCCTTTAAGGGGCATTGATGCTACACCTTTGGCTAAAAATAAGCCCCAGTTTTGGACACAGGTGACCATGTGCATGGCGCCAGCCCATCAGGAAGATTGTCGTTTTCTGGTGTTGCATAATTTGCATGATGCTATCATGCTGGGTTTTCCGTGGTTGCAGGTACATAATCCTGTGTTGGATTGGAAGTCTATGTCTGTGACTAGCTGGGGTTGTCAGGGGGTTCATAATGACGTTCCTTTGATGTCAATATCCTGTTCTTCCTCTTCTGAAGTTCCAGAGTTTTTGTCTGATTTTCAGGATGTATTCGATGAGCCCAAGTCCAGTTCCCTTCCACCGCATAGGGACTGTGATTGTGCGATTGACTTGATTACAGGCTGTAAGTTTCCTAAGGGCCGACTTTTCAACCTGTCTGTGCCTGAACATACTGCCATGCGGAATTATGTTAAGAAGTCTTTGGAGAAAGGGCATATTCGGCCACCTTCTTCACCGTTGGGAGCGGGATTTTTTTTGTTGCTAAGAAGGATGGCTCCTTGAGACCCTGTATTGATTATCGCCTCTTGAATAAGATCACGGTCAAGTTTCAATACCCTTTACCTCTGCTTTCCGATTTGTTTGCTAGGATTAAGGGGGCTAGTTGGTTTACAAAGATTGACCTTCGGGGGGCATATAATCTTGTTCGTATTAAGCAGGGTGATGAATGGAAAACTGCGTTTAATACGCCCGAAGGCCATTTTGAATACCTTGTGATGCCATTCGGGCTCTCTAATGCTCCATCTGTTTTTCAGTCCTTCATGCAGGATATCTTCCGGACTTATCTTGATAAATTCATGATTGTATATTTGGATGACATTTTAATTTTTTCCGATGATTGGGAGTCTCATGTGGAACAGGTCAGGATGGTATTTCAGATCCTTTGTGATAATGCTTTGTTTGTGAAGGGGTCTAAGTGTCTCTTTGGAGTGCAGAAGGTTTCTTTTTTGGGCTTCATTTTTTCTCCCTCATCTATGGAGATGGATCCGGTTAAGGTTCAGGCCATTCATGATTGGATTCAACCCACATCTGTGAAGAGCCTTCAGAAATTTTTGGGCTTTGCTAATTTTTATCGCCGTTTCATTGCTAACTTCTCCAGTGTGGTTAAACCCTTGACCAATTTGACGAAGAAAGGCGCTGATGTGACGAATTGGTCCTCGGCGGCTGTCTCTGCCTTTCAGGAGCTTAAACACCGATTTACTTCTGCCCCGATGTTGCGTCAACCGGATGTTTCTCTTCCGTTTCAGGTTGAGGTTGACGCTTCTGAGATTGGGGCAGGGGCCGTTTTGTCTCAGAGGGATCCTGTTGGTTCCTTGATGAAACCGTGTGCCTTCTTTTCCCGTAAGTTTTCGCCTGCTGAATGCAATTATGATGTCGGCAATCGGGAGTTGTTGGCTATGAAGTGGGCGTTTGAGGAGTGGCGACATTGGCTTGAGGGAGCTAAGCACCGTATTGTGGTCTTGACCGATCATAAAAATCTGATTTACCTCGAGTCTGCCAGACGGCTGAATCCTAGACAGGCTTGATGGTCCTTGTTTTTTTCCCGTTTTGATTTTGTGGTCTCTTATCTTCCGGGTTCTAAGAATATTAAGGCTGATGCCCTCTCTAGGAGTTTTTGCCTGATTCTCCTGAGGTCCTTGAACCGGTCGGCATTCTGAAAGAAGGGGTGGTCCTTTCTGCCATTTCCCCTGATTTATGACGGGTTCTTCAGGAATTTCAGGCTGACAAACCTGACCGCTGTCCAGTGGGGAAACTGTTTGTTCCTGATAGATGGACTAGTAGAGTGATTTCTGAGGTTCATTGTTCTGTGTTGGCTGGCCATCCTGGTATTTTTGGTACCAGATATTTGGTTGGTAGGTCCTTTTGGTGGCCTTCTTTGTCACGTGATGTGCGTTCTTTTGTGCAGTCCTGTGGGACTTGCGCGCGGGCCAAGCCCTGTTGTTCCCGTGGTAGTGGGTTGCTTTTGCCTTTGCCGGTCCCTGAGAGGCCCTGGACGCATATTTCTATGGATTTTATGTCTGATCTTCCGGTTTCCCAGAGGATGTCGGTTATCTGGGTTGTTTGTGACCGGTTCTCTAAGATGGTTCATTTGGTGCCTTTGCCTAAATTGCCTTCCTCTTCTGATTTGGTTCCGTTGTTTATTCAGCATGTGGTTCGTTTGCATGGTATTCCAGAGAATATTGTGTCCGACAGAGGTTCCCAGTTTGTTTCTAGGTTTTGGCGGGCCTTCTGTGCTAGGCTGGGCATTGATTTGTCTTTTTCTTCTGCATTTCATCCTCAGACAAATGGCCAGACCGAGCGAACTAATCAGACTTTGGAAACTTATTTGAGATGCTTTGTGTCTGCTGATCAGGATGATTGGGTGGCTTTCTTGCCATTGGCCGAGTTTGCCCTTAATAATCGGGCTAGTTTGGCTACCTTGGTTTCGCCCTTCTTTTGTAATTTTGGTTTTCATCCTCGTTTTTCTTCGGGGCAGGTTGAGCCTTCTGACTGTCCTGGTGTGGATTCTTTGGTTGACAGGTTGCAGCAGATTTGGGCTCATGTGGTGGACAATTTGGTGTTGTCTCAGGAGGCGGCTCAACGTTTTGCTAACCGTCGTCGGTGTGTTGGTTCCCGGCTTCGGGTTGGGGATCTGGTCTGGTTGTCTTCCAGTCATGTTCCTATGAAGGTTTCTTCCCCTAAGTTTAAGCCTCAGTTTATTGGTCCTTATAGGATTTCTGAGATTATTAATCCGGTGTCTTTTCGATTGGCCCTTCCGGCCTCTTTTGCTATTCATAATGTCTTCCATAGATCTTTAATGCGGAAATATGTGGTGCCCGTGGTTCCCTCTGTTGATCCTCCGGCCCCTGTGTTGGTTGTTGGGGAGTTGGAGTATGTGGTTGAGAAGATTTTGGATTGTCGCTTTTCGAGGCGGAAGCTTCAGTACCTTGTCAAATGGAAGGGTTATGGCCAGGAGGATAATTCTTGGGTTTTTGCCTCTGATGTCCATGCTGCTGATCTGGTCCGTGCCTTTCATCTGGCTCGTCCTGATCGGCCTGGGGGCTCTGGTGAGGGTTCGGTGACCGCTCCTCAAGGTAGGGGTACTGTTGTGAATTCTGCTCTTGGGTTCCCTCCGGTGGTTGTTGGTGGTAATTCAGTTGTCCCTGGGTTGCAATCCTGAGCAGGTGTCCCTGCTGATTGCAGCTCTCTCTGGGTATTTAGGTTTGCAGGATCCATTAGCCCTTGCCAGTTGCCCATTGTTCTTGGAGGTTTTACATCTCTGTCTGGTTCCTCCTGCCCTGCTAACAAATCAGCCAAGATAAGTGTCTGGGTTTTGTTGGCCATGGCCATGCGCTAGTATCAACCTATGTTTATGAGCTTAGATACCTTGTGGTCTGTGTCTGCATGTGCTCAGGGTCGTCTGTATAGCCACTAGAATTCTGGCACCTCCGGAGAGGAGTTCGTGTGTGTGAATTTAGGACTGGCGTATAGCCACTAGAATTCTGGCACCTTCGGAGAGGAGTTGTTTGTGTGCAGATTCTGACTGTATGACCACCATATGCTATCTGCTCTGTTAGTGAGCTGTGATCCTCTGTGAAGTTAACAGGGCACAGCGTTATCCTAATCCCGGTGACTCTGTGAAGCAACAGAATTCGCTCCTATACAGTCCGGGTGACGGAACTCTTGTCTATTCAGGCATTGTACCGCCATATAGTGCCGCCATTTACTAGCAGCAGGATCTACTCCTGCACGGTGGACCCCGGGCTGCGAGCGCACCTATATTTTCTCAATATTTACTCTGTGTGTTCCATCAGCCCTAACAGTCTATGCCTGCATTTGCACATTAATGGATCTAGAAAGGGAAAAGTCAGTGTATGTGTGGCACCCCAGGAGTCTGGTTTCCAACAGTGGCATTGCCTCCCTCACAGGGAGTAATGTCATGTCAGGAAGCAAGGAGGGGTCCCCTTACCAGATGTCAGTAGGAGAAAAGTAGAGCAGAACCTGAGAAGTGGAGCTGTGATTAAACTCGGCCCAAAGGTGAACGCTAGGAACTGGATACCGGAGTTCTTGTTTGTGTAGGTACTGAAGTCCCTGCAGCTAAATCTGGAGTGAAGGCGACTGCAGGTCTCCTTGCCCGATCTAATACCCGGCAGCATAGCAGCATACCAGAGCCTGGAGTCGACATAAAGGAGCGGCACCTGTGCTTGAGCTGCCTGACATGCGGGCAAGGTTAGTTTTTAAAAACAGAGAGACAGTTATCAGCAGGAGGGAGAGCTGTTAGGCAGCAAGGAGAAAGGGAGGACAGCGCAGAAGGAAGGCCTCCGTACCTACCTGGCCAGGTTTATCCAAAAATTGCTTTCAGGCTGCCTGGCTCTCCATTACAATCTGTTACCAGTACCCCGGGCTGTACTATCAACCATCAAGTAAAGGAAAAGAAAACTACAGCCCTTGTGTCATTCAGTGATCTCTTGCGCCCTGAGTCCTGCACCACAAGGTACAAGAAGCCTGACATAAATGGGACCGGTAACCCTTTGTCCCTGCTCCAACTGTGGGAGCAGAACCATCCCAGCTGCACCACCTGTTGTGAATTCAGCTCTTGGGTTCCCTCCGGTGGTTGTTGGTGGTAATACAGTTGTCCCTGGGTTGCAATCCTGAGCAGGTGTCCCTGCTGATTGCAGCTCTCTCTGGGTATTTAGGTTTGCAGGATCCATTTGCCCTTGCCAGTTGTCCATTGTTCTTGGAGGTTTTACATCTCTGTCTGGATCCTCCTGCCCTGCTGCCAAATCAGCCAAGATAAGTGTCTGGTTTTTGTTTCTGCAGCACACATGCTGTGTGCTTTACTATTCAGTACTATTCATTGTTTTTTCTTGTCCAGCTTAGACTGTGTTTGGATTTTTTCAGTCAAGTTGGATTCTCAGGAGATGCAGATATACATTCCATGTCTTTAGTTAGATGGTGGAATTTTTGTATTATCTGCTGTGGATATTTTTAGGGTTTTAATACTAACCGCTTTGTATTCTATCCTATCCTTTTCTATTTAGCTAGAGTGGCCTCTTTTGCTAAATCCTGTTTTCTGCCTGCGTGTGTCTTTCCTCTAATACTCACAGTCAATATTTGTGGGGGGCTACCTATCCTTTGGGGTTCTGCTCTGAGGCAAGATAGAATTCCCATTTCCATCTATAGGGGTATTTAGTTCTCCGGCTGTGTCGAGGTGTCTAGGATGTGTTAGGTACACCCCATGGCTACTTCTAGTTGCGGTGTCAGTTTAGGGATTGCGGTCAGTACAGGTTCCACCTACTCCAGAGAAAGTCTCATTCGGCTCCAAGGTCACCGGGTAATAACAACCACCATCAGCCCCAGCGGTCTCCTTTAGCAGCGTCGGCCATCCATTGCCAAACACCACAGGTGGCGTCATGTTAAATCCCATATACTGTACATATTCCCCATTTAACGCCATAGCCAGGGCCACGGAGTCGGGTCACAGCCCCGTGACTTCCCCAAACAACTGTCCGACCAGGATACGAGTACCCCATGGCCCTGGTGGGCGTGTCATATGTATATTGAAAGAATTTGCAACTATGCTTGCAGAAGTAAATTTGTTAGAAATGAGCGAATCAATATTAAACTAATCAAATTTTCTACAATTTTATCACTAACATTTTGCTGAATTCTGATGACTGGGAATGGGTTAAAAAAAACAATAAATGTATGAAATTATTTATCCTTGGTCCTCTGCATGCTTGTCCTGCTGCCTATCCTCTTTCACTGTCTAGGAGCTTTCTTTTCATTCTTTTACAGTCAGCTATCTTTCGCCCCAGGGTTTCATTGGCCCAAATGACTATTGGGGCCCAGTCAGTGGTGGCTGTGTCCAAAAACCAAACTGGAGAAGAGGAAAGAGGAAGCTATCAGAAAAGAAAGAGTAGAGGCAGCAGTATGACAGGTATATGGAGGGCCAATGAGGTCGACTCATACAAAATATATTCAATAAGATTTGATTCTCTTGGCTGAATTGAGCAAATATATCTCACTCAAATTTCACTCTACTCTACAAGCCATCACCACATGTTAGTATGCTAAATCGCCAGGATGTCTACTGTGTCTAAAAAGTAATTATATGTTAAGTGCTATATGTAAATTGCCGTAAATAAGACCAGCAGTATCTGCCGCATGGATGGTTAGCAGATGGAGCTAAAGCCAGATACTTCACATTACTTCATTGAGCATGCACCAGACAACATACAAGATACCTTAATGAGTTTTCAGTTTCACTAGTCTCTAGTTGTTAGTCACAAATAAAATTAATTTCATTGTTTATAATTTAGAATAATGGAAATATTCCAATAATTGGAAAATGTGTCTTTGTGAAGGACAAATATAAATAGTATTTAAATACAGTATAGTTGAGATAAAGAGAATAGATGAAAACTTGCATGTCGATTTTTAAATGATCACTCCTGTGTTTTTTACTACCCTTTCAGTTAGTATTCATTAGTGTAGTCATGAGTAAGGCTGCCTAGTGCAGTAGAAACGCATCCACTGGGTCATGTCGACCATGTAATTTTTGTTTTGTATGCACCGTATTTTCTTTTGAAAAATAAAAAGGAAAGGAACATCCAGTCCTATTGAACCGGACTCCAATTTTTTCTATGATCCTTGATGTGAGGCCAGAGCGAGGCCGGTGTCTGAGCCCCAGGTGGATGAGCATAGAGCAACTGGGTGAGCTGGAATCAAGTTTCTAGAAAATAAAAGTGCTTGACATTAGACTGTTGTTGATACAATTTTCCAGGGTTGTCCCTATATAACATCCAGCAGTAATCTGCCATCATTGAGTCATTCCAAAAACCCTGTTAGCCGTGTTCCATTACTTTAATGTCTTGGTGAAACCACTCGGCTTGTTAATCATTTACATCCCCAAGATTTTCAGGGAAGAAATCTAAATGTGAATGCAAAAAGTGTATTTTCAGAGACATGCAACATCCAAGACACTGGTATGTATTTAGGAGTTCCTCAACACCTTCAACATATTCTGGAGATTTTTGTCTTCCTAACAAATTTTCACAGATCCACTTGAAGCTTTTCCAAAATCTCAATTCCTTATCATTTAGAGTTCCTTAAAATCATCTCTCATAAGCTCTCTGACCTGAGAACCAACAAGTACCCCTTCCTTCAGTTTTGCTGGAGATATGCTGGATAATTTCTGTAAAATGTACTGGAACCTTTGTGAATTTGTCTTTGCAGTGGCTTTTACCAAGTTTTTAATCAATTCCAACTTTATATGTAGTGGAGGAAGAAAGATGTTTGTTGGAGCAGCTAAAGGATTATGCTGAACATTGTCTCTACCTGGAACATAGATGTTTCTCTGTCCCCAATCACAACAAACATAATGCTCTACTGTATATCTACTGTCCCATAAACACAAGAAGCAACAATATTTTGTGAAAACTCCTTGCATTCCCATTAGCAGACCAATCACTTTCAACTCTCCACAGATATTTCATTGATGATGCTTATATTGTATAGCATTCAAAATAACTGACATATTTTCATAACTTTCCTTTAGAAGACATGAGTAGTGTTGAGCGATACCTTCCGATATTCAAAATTATCAGTATCGGATTGGATCGGCCGATATCCAAAAAATATCGGATATCGCCGATACCGATACCCGATACCAATACAAGTGAATGGGACACAAGTATCGGAATGTAAATCAGCCCTTTCTGTCCTTCTATATGGGGTTCTGGATGGGGGAAGAGTGTGGGCGGTGCGTGGGCGGACATTGAGTGTCTGTGTGTGCGGGCGGGGTCTGTGCGGGCCTGCCAGGGATCTCATTCTATGCGGCGCTGTATCCGGGCTGCCCAGGCTTGATGCGGCGTGCCGGGGCTTGATGCGGCGTGGGGGGTGTCTCTGCGGCATGCTGAGGGGTCTCTGTGGCGTGGGGGGTCTCTGCGGTGTGGGGTGGTCTCTGCGGCGTGGGGGGGGGTCTCTGTGGCATGGGGGGGTCTCTGCGGCGTGGGGGTGTCTCTGCGGCATGGTGGGGGTCTCTGCGGCGTGGGGGGTCTCTGCGGCATGGTGGGGGGGTCTCTGCGGCATGCGGGAGTCTCAGTGCAGGCATCGTCCGATGGGACTACAAGTCCCATCGGGCTATGCCTGCTACACTGACAGTGATTGACACATTAGCCAATGATAGGACAGTAGTAGTCCCATCATCCGGCTAATGTGTTGAATGAAAAAAAAAAATACTCCATACATGCTACATACATACATACATACATGCTACATACATACATTCTACATACATACATACATGCTACATACTACATACATACATGCTACATACATACATGCATGCTACATACATATGCTACATACATGCTACATACATACATTCTACATACATACATACATGCTATATACTACATACATACATGCTACATACATACATACATACATGCTACATACATACATGCTACCTGCTACATACATACATGCTACATACATACATACATACATGCTACATACATACATTATACATACATACATGCTACATACATACATACAAGCTACATACATACATGCCACATACATGCTACATACATACATACATGCTACATACATACATGCCACATACATGCTACATACATACATGCTACATATATACATACATGCTACATACATACATGCTACATACATACATACATGCTACATACATACATACATACATGCTACATACATACATACATGCTACATACATGCTACATACTACATACATGCTACATGCAGGCTACATACATACTACATACATGCTACATACATACATGCTACGTACATACATCCATACATACTACATACATACATACATACTACATACATACATACATGCTACATACATACATACATGCTACATACATGCTACATACTACATACATGCTACATGCAGGCTACATACATACTACATACATGCTACATACATACATGCTACGTACATACATCCATACATACTACATACATACATGCATACTACATACATCCATACATACTACATACATGCTACATACATACTACATGCATACATCCATACATACATGCTACATACATACTGCATACATTACATACAATACAGTCATATGAAAAAGTTTGGGCACCCCTATTAATCTTAAGCTTAATGTTTTATAAAAATAGTTTTTTTTGCAACAGCTATTTCAGTTTCATATATCTAATAACTGTTGGACACAGTAATGTTTCTGCCTTGAAATGAGGTTTATTGTACTAACAGAAAATGTGCAATCTGCATTCAAACACAATTTGACAGGTGCATAAGTATGGGCACCCTTATCATTTTCTTGTGTTAAATACTCCTACCTACTTTTTACTAACTTACTAAAGCACTTTTTTTGGTTTTGTAACCTCATTGAGCTTTGAACTTCATAGCCAGGTGTATGCAATCATGAGAAAAGCTACCTAAAGTGGCCACTTGCAAGTTGTTCTCCTGTTTGAATCTCCTCTGAAGAGTGGCATCATGGGCTCCTCAAAACAACTGTCAAATGATCTGAAAACAAAGATTATTCAACATAGTTGTTCAAGGGAAGGATACAAAAAGCTGTCTCATAGATTTAACCTGTCAATTTCCACTGTGAGGAACATAGTAAGGAAATGGAAGAACACAGGTACAGTTCTTGTTAAGGCCAGAAGTGGCAGGCCAAGAAAAACATCAGAAAGGCAGAGAAGAAGAATGGTGAGATCAGTCAAGGACAATCCTCAGACCACCTCCAGAGAGCTGCAGCATCAACTTGCTGCAGATGGTGTCACTGTGCATCGGTCAACTATACAACGCACTGTGTTTTTTTGCCGCCATGCATAACGCCCTTTTGTATTACCAAACAACTCAATATTGGTTTCATGAGTCCACAGGACATTCTTCCAAAAAGAAATTGGCTTCTCCAAATGTGCTTTTGCATACCTCAGCCGACTCTGTTTGTGGCATGCTTGCAGAAACGGCTTCTTTCGCATCACTCTCCCATACAGCTTCTCCTTGTGCAAAGTGCGTTGTATAGTTGACCGATGCACAGTGGCACCATATGCAGGAAGTTCATGCTGCAGCTCTCTGGAGGTGGTCTGAGGATTGTCCTTGACTGATCTCACCATTCTTCTTCTCTGCCTTCCTGATGTTTTTCTTGGCCTGCCACTTCTGGCCTTAACCACAACTGTACATGTGTTCTTCCATTTCCTTACTATGTTCCTCACAGTGGAAATTGACAGGTTAAATCTCTGAGACAGCTTTTTGTATCCTTCCCCTGAACAATTATGTTGAATAATCTTTGCTTTCTGATCATTTGACAGTTGTTTTGAGGAGCCCATGATGCCACTCTTCAGAGGAGATTCAAACAGGAGAACAACTTGCAAGTGGCCACTGTAAGTAGCTTTTCTCATGATTGCATACACCTGGCTATGAAGTTCAAAGCTCAATGAGGTTACAAAACCAAAAAAAGTGCTTTAGTAAGTCAGTAAAAAGTAGGTAGGAGTATTTAAAACAAGAAAATGATAAGGGTGCCCATTCTTATGCACCTGTCAAATTTTGGTTGAATGCGGATTGCACATTTTCTGTTAGTACAATAAACCTAATTTCAAGGCAGAAACATTACTGTGTCCAACACTTATTAGATATATGAAACTGAAATAGCTGTTGCAAAAAAAACTATTTTTTATAAAACATTAAGCTTAAGATTAATAGGGGTGCCCAAACTTTTTCATATGACTGTACATACATATAGACATACATTACATTCAACATAGATTACATACTCACCATTACTTGTCATTTTGATCCCCGAAGCCATTGTCATCTGTAAAAAATGTGAAAAAAACAAACAACCAATATACTCCTGTCCGCAGAAATCCACGAGTGTCCCACGACGATCTCCCGTGGAGAGCAGCAGCATCAGATAATGCGACTGTTCTCCAGGGGCTCCAGTAACACAATGACGGGAGGAAGGTATTCTTCCTCCACTGTATTCCTCCGCCACTGTAAAAAAAAGTCCCTAGTCTCACTTTATGGCATTGCTGTATGAGACATTTTCCCATGCAGCAATTGCCATAAAGTGACACTTTGAACTCAGGTAACCTCAGTGATGCACTGCAGGAGCCATTGTCTCCTGTCAGTGTGTCACTGAGGGTCCTATAGAGCAGTGACATCACCCGATGTCACTGTTCTATAAGGGAGATCGTCGTGGGACACTCGTTATTAATTGGACTACGGCGGACAGGTAGTATACGGTTTATTATTTTACATTTTTTGCAGGCGCTGAAGTATGGTAAGTATGGTGAAATGAAGAATATTAAAATACTTTTTCCTAATGTGTGTGTTTTATTAACCCTTTTCTTACTATTGGATTAATAACAGATAGGCGTCTTACAGATGCACCATTTCCGGGGCGGCTGCGGACTGGTATTTGTAGCCGGGGGGGGGGGGGGGCAATATCCATGGCCCCTCTCTGGTTATAAAATATAGGGGGACCCCACGTCATTTTTTTTTGGGGGGGTCCCCCTATTTTAATAGCCAGTAAAGGCTACGCAGACAGCTGCGGGCTGATATTCATAGCAGGCTACAAATATTGGCCCCCGGCCATCGGCTTTCCCCCTCTGGCGCAGAAAATTGTGCGGGAGCCCACACCGTTTTTTTCCGTTTTTTTTTTTTTTATTCAACGCTCATAAAGGCCTCTTTCACCCTTGTGTCGGTACGGGTCCTGTTGTGAACTCTGTTTCCGGGCTCCCTCCTGTGGTCGTGAGTGGTACTGTGTGAGTTCTCTCTTTGGGCTCCCCCTGGTGGCTCTTTTTGTTATTCTGCAGGTTTCTGGCTGGGATCAGCTGTCTCGTCATCTGCTAGTCAGGTTTCCTATTTAATTCACCTGGTCCTTCATTCCTTGCCTGTTGTCGTTGTATTCAGTGCTATTCTGATTCCTCCGGTCTACATCCGTTATCAGTCTCTCCAAGAGAAGCTAAGTTCTGTTTGCTTATTCTTGCTCATCTGTGTTCAATATGTTTCCTAGAATATTATGAGTTTTGTCCAGCTTGCTAATATGTGATATCTCTGCTTGCTGGTAGCTCTGGGGTGCTGAGTTGCTCCCCCCACATCGTTAGTTGGTGTGGGGGTTCTCGCATTCTCTGCGTGGATATTTTTGTATAGGGTTTTTTTACTGACTGCACAGATCCCTTGCTATTTTCTGCTATCTAGTGTTAGCGGGCCTCATTTGCTTAACCTGTTTCATCTCTGCGTTTGTCTTTTCCTCTTAACTCACCGTTATTATTTGTGGGGGGCTTCCTATATCTTTGGGGTTATTTCTCTGAGGGTTATTTCTCTTTAGGGGTAGTCAGTTTCTCAGGCCGTGAAGAGACGTCTAGGATTTCAGGAAACGTTCCATGACTACCTTTAGTGTGTGCGGTTAGGATCAGGTTTGGGGTCAGTCCAGTTACCACATCCCCAGAGCTCGTCCTATTATCTCTGACTTAGCTGGTTAGATTTGTGATCCTAAGCCACTGAGGATCATAACAGGGTCCATCGCTATGCGTCGGGCTGACGTACCGACGCAAGTTGTGAAATTTGTACACGACGTGGGCAGCGGATGCAGTTTTTCAACGCATTCGCTGCCCATTCTGAAGTGCGGGGAGGAGGGGGAAGAGTTTCTGCTGCGCATGCGCGGTAGAAAATGGCGGACGTTCAGTAGAAGGTTTTTTTGTGCTGACGGTCCGCCAAAGCACGACGGATCCGTTGCAGGACGGACACGACGTGTGGCCATTCGTCGCGATCCATCGCTAATACAAGTCTATGGGAAAAAACGCATCCTGCGTGCACATTTGCAGGATCCGTTTTTTTCCGCCAGATCCGTTTTTTCAGTCGGATCCGTTTTTTTTCCGCCAGATCTGTTTTTTCCACCGGATCCGTTTTTTTCCACCAGATCCGTTTTTTTCCGCCGGATCCGTTTTTTCCTGCCAGATCCATTTTTTTCCGCCAGATCCGTTTTTTTCTCATAGAGTTGTATTAGCGCCGGATTGCGCCTGATGGCCACAAGTTTCATCCGATTTTTGCAGGATCCGTCAAAAAAGCTGTTTATGCCAGATGGAAAACACATAGGAACGGGTTTTGTCCGTTTTTTTCATGCATGTTTCCATTCAAATCATGCACATTTTCTGTTTATTTATTTTCCAAAAACCTCATCAAAACCCGCATCAAAACTGCACCAAAAACTGCATCAAAAACCGCACCACAAACCTGCACCAAAAACTGCATCAAAAACCGCACCAAAAACCTGCACCAAAAACTGCACCAAAAACTGCATCAAAACTGCACCAAAAACTGCATCGAAAACCGCATCAAAAACCGCACCAAAAAGCTACATCAAAAACAGCACCAAAAACTGCATCAAAAACTGCACCAAAAACCTGCACCAAAAACTGCATCAAAAACCACACCAAAAACCTGCACCAAAAACCGCACCAAAAACCTGCATAAAAAAGCACCAAAAACTGCATCAAAAAACGCATCACAAACCGCACCAAAAAGCTACATCAAAAACAGCACCAAAAACTGCATCAAAAACCGCACCACAAACCTGCACCAAAAACTGCCTCAAAAACCGCACCAAAGACCTGCACCAAAAACTGCATCAAAAACTGCACCAAAAACTGCACCAAAAACTGCAAAGAAAACCGCATCAAAAACCGCAACAAAAACTGCATCAAAACCTGCATAAAAACTGGTGCAGTTTTGATGCGGTTTTTGATGCGGTTTTTGGTGCTGTTTTTGATGCAGTTTTTGATGCAAGTTTTTGGTGCAGGTTTTTGGCGCAGTTATTGGTGCAGGTTTTTGCTGCCGTTTTTTATGCCGTTTTTGGTGCAGTTTTTGGTGCAGGTTTTTGGTGCAGGTTTTGGTGCAGGTTTTGGTGCAGGTTTTTGGAGCGGATTTTGATGCAGTTTTTGGTGCTGTTTTTGATGTAGCTTTTTGATGCGGTATTTGATGCTGTTTTTGATGCAGTTTTTGGTGCAGGTTTTTGGTGCAGTTTTTGATGCAGTTTTTGGTGCTGTTTTTGATGTAGCTTTTTTGGCTATGTTCACACGCTGCGGTTTTTGCTGCGGATCCGCAGCGGATTTGCAGCTGCGGATCCGCAGACGTTTTCCATGCAGGGTATAGTACAATGTTACCCTATGGAAAACAAAATCCGCTGTTCCCACGTTCCTTTTTTCCGCTGGAAAATCCGCGCTGATTTTCTGCGGAAAAAAAGAAGTAGCATGTCACTTCTTTCTGCGGATTCCGCAACTGTTTTCCACCTGCACCAATAGGAAAGTGCAGCTGGAAACCCGCAGTGGAATCCGCAGTAGAAAAAGGACAGAAAACCACAGTGAAAACCACCGCAGTTTTGCACTGCGGTTTTTCCAAATCAGGACCTGAAAAATCCGCAGCAAAAAAAGGATAGTGTGAACAAGGCCTTAGATGCGGTTTTGATGCTGTTTTTGATGCAGTTTTTGGTGCTTTTTTTGCTGCAGGTTTTTGTTGCGGTTTTTGATGCAGTTTTTGGTGCAGTTTTTGGTGCAGGTTTTTGGTGTGGTTTTTGATGCAGTTTTTGGTGCTGTTTTTAATGTAGCTTTTTGATGCGGTTTTTGATGCCGTTTTTGGTGCAGTTTTTGGTGCAGATTTTTGGTGCAGTTTTTGATGCAGTTTTTGGTGCAGTTTTTGGTGCAGGTTTTTGGTGCGGTTTTTGATGCAGTTTTTGGTGCTGTTTTTGATGTAGCTTTTTGATGAGGTTTTTGATGCTGTTTTTGATGCAGTTTTAGGTGCTTTTTTGCTGCAGGTTTTTGGTGCGGTTTTTGATGCAGTTTTTGGTGCAGGTTTTTGGTGCGGTTTTTGATGCAGTTTTTGGTGCTGCTTTTGATGTAGCTTTTTGATGCGGTTTTTGATGACATTTTTGGTGCAGTTTTTGGTGCAGGTTTTTGGTGCAGTTTTTGATGCAGTTTTTGTTGCAGTTTTTGTTGCAGGTTTTTGGTGCTGTTTTTGATGTAGCTTTTTGATGCGGTTTTTGATGCTGTTTTTGCTGCAGTTTTTGGTGCTTTTTTGCTGCAGGTTTTTGGTGCGGTTTTTCATGCAGTTTTTGGTGCAGTTTTGATGCAGGTTTTTGGAAAATAAATAAACGGAAAATGTGCATGATTTGAATGGAAACATGCATGAAAAAAACAGACAAAAACCGTTCCTATGTGTTTTCCGTCCGGCGGAAACAGCTTTTTTGACAGATCCTGCAAAAAACGGATGAAACGTGTGGCCATCAGGCGCAATACGGCGATAATACAACTCTTTGAGAAAAAAACGGATCTGGCAGAAAAAAATGGATCCGGCAGGAAAAAAACGGATCCGGCGGAAAAAACCCCGGATCTGGTTGAAAACAACGGATTCGGAGGAAAAAAAACAGATCTGGCGGAAAAACAACAGATCCAACGGAAAAAAAACGGATCTGGTGGAAAAAACGGATCCTGCAAATGTGCTCGCAGGATGCGTTTTTTCCCATAGACTTGTATTAGCGATGGATCGCGACGAATGGCCACACGTCGCGTCCGTCGTGCAACGGATCCGTCGACTTTTGGCAGACCGTCTGCACGAAAAAATGTTCAAGTGAGCGTTTTTTTGTCCGTCGCGTCCGCCATTTTCTACCGCGCATGCGCAGCAGAAACTCTGCCCCCTCCTCCCTGCACTTCAGAATGGGCAGCGGATGCGTTGAAAAACTGCATCTGCTGCCCACGTCGTGTACAAATTTCACAACGTGCGTCGGTACGTCGGCCTGACGCATAGCGACGGACCCGTACCGACGCAAGGGTGAAAGAGGCCTTTATGAGCGTTGAATTTAAAACAAAAAACAAAAAAAAGCGGAAAAAAACGGCGTGGGCTCCCACGCAATTTTCTGCACCAGAGGGGGAAAGCCGACGGCCGGTGGCCAATATTTGTAGCCTGCTATGAATATCAGCCCGCAGACATGGGACTAGCTCTGAGCAGGTGGCAACTATACAGACCGCAGTTCCTGATCTTAACACAACACTAGCAGTAGCCGTGGGATGTTTCTGTCACTCCCTGGACACCTCGTCACAGCCGGAGAACTAGCTACCCCTAAAGGTAGAAACAGGAAAGCTATCTTGCCTCAGAGAAAATCCCCAAAGGATAGGACAGCCCCCCACAAATATTGACTGTGAGAGGAGAAGGAAATTACATACATAGTATGAAACAAGATTTAGCAAAGGAGGCCACTTCTAGCTATATACATAGTAAGGAAAGAACACTGTGCGGTCAGTAATAAAAACTAGAAAAAGTCCACCGCAGAGATATGCAAAAATCTCCACACCTGACTAAAGGTGTGGAGGGCAAAATCTGCAGCCCAGAGCTTCTAGCTTAGCTGAATAGATCCATACTGATAAGCTGGACAAATGAGTAAAACATAGAATGTGCTGAACAATAACGTCCACAACAAATGGACTGCAAAAGGACAAGCAAGGACTTATCTTTGCTGAACTGGACAGAGTGTCAGGGAAATCCAAAAGAGCAGTGGCTCCAAGCAGGAACAATTGACAACTGGCATTGATTGAGGAATAAGGCCAGACTAAAATAGCCGAGCCAGAAAGACGATCAGTGGAAGCAGCTGCTAATGCTAAATCCAAGAAGCAGCTATACCACTCAAAACCACAGGAGGGAGCCCAAGAACAGAATTCACAAAAGTGCTACTTACAACCACCGGAGGGAGCCCAAGAGCGGAATTAACAACAGTACCCCCCCTTGAGGAGGGGTCACCGAACCCTCACCAGAGCCCCCAGGCCGATCAGGATGAGCCAAGTGAAAAGCACGAACCAAATCGGCAGCATGGACATCGGAGGCAACCACCCAAGAATTATCCTCCTGGCCATAACCCTTCCACTTAACAAGATACTGAAGCCTCCACCTCGAAAAACAAGAATCCAAAATTTTCTCAACCACATATTCCAACTCCCCCTCAACCAACACCGGGGCAGGAGGATCAACAGAGGGAACAACGGGTACCACATATCTCCGCAACAAAGATCTATGGAAAACATTGTGGATGGCAAAAGAGGCTGGAAGGGCCAAACGAAAAGACACTGGATTGATAATCTCAGAGATCTTATAAGGACCAATAAACCGAGGCTTGAACTTAGGGGAAGAAACCTTCATAGGAACATGACGAGAAGATAACCAGACTAAATCCCCCACACGAAGCCGAGGACCAACACACTGACGGCGGTTAGCAAAACGCTGAGCCTTTTCCTGAGACAAAGTCAAATTGTCTACCACATGAGTCCAAATCTACTGTAACCTATCCATCACAGAATCTACACCAGGACAATCAGAAGGCTCAACCTGCCCTGAAGAAAAACAAGGATGGAAACCAAAATTACAAAAAAAAGGCGAAACCAAAGTAGCCGAACTGGCCCGATTATTAAGGGCAAACTCGGCCAATGGCAAGAAAGCCACCCAATCATCCTGATCAGCAGACACAAAGCATCTCAAATAGGTTTCCAAGGTTTGATTAGTTCGCTCAGTTTGGCCATTTGTCTGAGGATGGAACGCCGAAGAAAAAGACAAATTAATGCACCACCTTACCATAAAAGGCCCACCAAAACCTGGAAACAAACTGGGAACCTCTGTCAGACACAATATTTTCCGGAATGCCATGCAAACGAACCACATGCTGAAAAAACAATGGAACCAAATCAGAGGAGGAAGGCAATTTAGGCAAAGGTACCAAATGGACCATTTTAGAGAACCGGTCACAAACCACCCAGATAACAGACATCCTCTGGGACACAGGAAGATCCGAAATAAAATCCATGGAAATATGCGTTCAGGGCCTCTCAGGGACAGGCAAAGGCAAAAGCAACCCACTAGCGCAGGAACAGCAAGGCTTAGCCCGGGCACAAGTCCCACAGGACTGCACAAAAGAACGCACATCCCGCGACAAGGAAGGCCACCAAAAGGACCTAGCCACCAAATCTCTGGTACCAAAAATCCTAGGATGACCAGCCAACACCGAACAATGGACCTCAAATATTACCTTACTTGTCCATCTATCAGGAACAAACAGCTTCCCCACAGGACAGCGGTCAGGTTTATCAGCCTGAAATTCCTGAAGCACCCGCCGTAAATCAGGGGAGATGGCAGAAAGAATCACCCCTTCCCTAAGAATGCCAACCAGCTCAAGAACTCCAGGAGAATCAGGCAAAAAACTCCTAGAGAGGGCATCCGCTTTAACATTCTTAGATCCCGGAAGATATGAAACCACAAAATCGAAACGGGAGAGAAACAGGGACCATCGAGCCTGTCTAGGGTTCAGCCGCCTGGCCGACTCGAGGTCAATCAAATTCTTATGATCGGTCAAGACCACAACACGGTGCTTGGCTCCCTCAAGCCAATGTCGCCACTCCTCAAATGCCCACTTCATAGCCAACAACTCCCGATTGCCGACATCATAATTGCGTTCCGCAGGCGAAAACTTTCGGGAAAAGAAGGCACATGGTTTCATCAAGGAACCATCAGAATTCCTCTGTGACAAAACGGCCCCTGCCCCAATCTCAGAAGCGTCAACCTCAACCTGAAAAGGAAGAGACACATCCGGCTGACGCAAGACAGGGGCAGAAGTAAGCTCCTGAAAGGCCTCAACAGCCTCAGAGGACCAATTTGTCACATCAGCGCCTTTCTTCGTCAAATCGGTCAGGGGCTTAACCACACTAGAGAAGTTGGCAATGAAACGGAGATAAAAATTAGCAAAGCCCAAAAATTTCTGAAGGCTCTTCACAGATGTGGGTTGAATCCAGTCATGAATGGCTTGGACCTTACCAGGATCCATTTCTATAGACGAAGGAAAAAAAATGAACCCCCAAAAAGAGACCTTCCAAACTCCAAATAGGCACTTAGACCCCTTCACAAATAGAGCATTATCACGAAGGATCTGGAATACCATCCTGATCTGCTTCATATGAGACTCCCAATCATTGGAAAAAATCAAAATATCATCCAAATACACAATCAAGAATTTATCAAGATAATTGCGGAAAATGTCATGCATGAAGGACTGAAATACAGAAGGAGCATTAGAAAGCCCGAAAGGCATCACCAGGTATTCAAAATGGCCTTCGGGTGTATTAAATGCAGTTTTCCATTCGTCACTCTGTTTAATACGAACAAGATTATATGCCCCTCGAAGGTCAATCTTGGTAAACCAACTAGCCCCCTTAATCCGAGCAAACAAATCAGAGAGCAAAGGTAAAGGGTATTGGAATTTGACAGTGATCTTATTAAGAAGGCGATAATCAATACAGGGTCTCAAGGAGCCATCCTTCTTGGCAACAAAAAAGAATCCCTCTCCCAATGGTGACGAAGACGGCCGAATATGCCCCTTCTCCAAGGACTCCTTAACATAGCTCCGCATAGCGGTATGTTCTGGCACAGACAGGTTAAAAAGTTGGCCCTTAGGGAACATAGAGCCTGGAATCAAGTCAATAGCACAATCACTGTCCCTATGCGGAGGAAGGGAACTGGACTTGGGCTCATCGAATACATCCTGGAAATCTGACATAAATTCAGGAACATCAGAAGAGGGGGAAGAGGAAATTGACATTAAAGGAACGTCACTATGTACCCCTTGACAACCCCAACTAGTCACAGACATCGATTTCCAATCCAAAACTGGATTGTGTACTTGTAACCATGGAAAACCCAGTACAACAACATCATGTAAATTATGCAACACCAGAAAACGACAATCTTCCTGATGTGCTGGAGCCATGCACATAGTCAGCTGAGTCCAATACTGAGGTTTATTCTTGGCCAACGGTGTAGCATCAATACCCCTCCAAGGAATAGGGCTCTGCAAAGGCTGCAAAGAAAAACCACAGCGCCTGGCAAATTCTAAGTCCATTAAGTTCAGGGCAGCGCCTGAATCCACAAATGCCATGACAGAGAAAGATGACAATGAGCAAATCAGGAAAAATAAAAAATTGGAAGTCAGGCCGCACCCTAAATTAATAACGTCTCTATGGACAACAGGGTGCCCGTCCACACCAGGGGATCCATCCCACTATAAAGTCCAAATGCAAAAGAAGAAACGGACAGCACCACAGCAATTGTGACAGAACAGCTTACGTGTTTATTCTGCCATCTGCAACGTTTCGGTCCTGAGACCATTATCAAGCTTGATAAAGGTCTCAGGACCGAAACGTTGCAGATGGCAGAATAAACATGTAAGTAGTGTTGAGCGATACCGTCCGATACTTGAAAGTATCGGTATCGGAAAGTATCGGCCGATACCGGCAAAGTATCGGATCTAATCCGATACCGATACCCGATACCAATACAAGTCAATGGGACTCAAGTATCGGACGGTATCCCTGATGGTTCCCAGGGTCTGAAGGAGAGGAAACGCGACCAATCACAGAAAGCCGTGACGTAATTTTCAGGTCCTGAATGCCTAATTCTAGGCATTCAAGATTTTAAAATTACGTTCCGGCTTGTGATTGGTCGCGTCGCGGTCACATGGGTGACGCGACCAATCACAAGCCATGACGTCACGGGAGGCAGGAAACGCGCGCATTTTAAAATTACGTCACGGCTTGTGATTGGTTGCGTGCCGGCCATGTGACCGCGACGCGACCAATCACAGCAAGCCGTGACGTAATTTCAGGTCCTGTATGCCTAATTCTGCATTCAGGACCTGAAATTACGTCACGGCTTGCTGTGATTGGTCGCGTCGCGGCCACATGGGCGGCATGCGACCAATCACAAGCCGTGACGTCACGGAAGGAAGTAAACGCGCGCATTTTAAGCAAAGAACGCTGCCGGTTCCCTCGGTGAGGTCCAGGCTGCGTCGGAGAGGTGAGTATAGCAATATTTTTTATTTTAATTCTTTCTTTTACACATTAATGTTGTTTCGATACCGATACCACAAAAGTATCGGATCTCGGTATCGGAATTCCGATACCCGCAAGTATCGGCCGATACCCGATACTTGCGGTATCGGAATGCTCAACACTACACGTAAGCTGTTCTGTCACAATTGCTGTGGTGCTGTCCGTTTCTTCTTTTGCAAATGAGCAAATCAGGGTCACAGACAGGAGAAACTTAGGCTGTACAGTACTAATGGTAACAGATCTAGCGAGCCTCTTAATACGCTTAGGGCAATCAGAGATAGCATGAGCTGAATCACCACAGTAAAAACACAGCCCATTCTGACGTCTGTATCCCCTCTGTTCCGCTCTAGTCAGAATCCTATCACATTGCATCGGCTCAGGACTCCGCTCAGAGGATGCTGCCATATGGTGCACCACTTTGCGCTCGCGCAGGCGCCGATCGATCTGAATGGCTAGAGACATAGATTCGCTCAGACCAACAGGCGTGGGGAACCCCACCATAACATCTTTAAGGGCTTCAGAAAGACCCTTTCTGAAAATTGCTGCCAGAGCGTCCTCAATCCATTTAGTAAGCACAGACCATTTTCTAAATTTCTGGCAGTATAATTCTGCCGCTTCCTGACCCTGGCACAGAGCCAACAAGGTTTTTTCCGCATGATCCACAGAGTTAGGTTCGTCATACAATAATCCGAGCGATTGAAAAAATGCATCTACATTAAGCAATGCCGGATCCCCTGACTCAAGGGAGAATGCCCAGTCCTGAGGGTCACCACGCAGCAGAGAAATAACTATTTTAACTTGCTAAGTGGGGTCACCAGAGGAACAGGGTTTCAGAGCAAAAAACAATTTGCAGTTATTTTTAAAGTTCAAAAACTTAGATCTATCCCCGTAAAACAAATCTGGAGTAGGAATTCTAGGCTCTAAGGCTGGAGTCTGAACAACATAATCTTGGATACTCTGAACTCTTGCAGCAAGCTGATTCACACGAGAAAACAAACCCTGAACATCCATGTCCGCGCCCAAATCCACCCAGAGATTAAGAGGAAGGAAAAAGACAAAACAGACTAAAGAAAAAAAAATGGCTCAGAACTCTTTTTCTTTTCCTTCTTTTCAGATGCATTCAACTCATTTTTGGCCAGTTGTACTGTTATGGACTGGTAATTTAGGAGCGACATGCGACTAGCTCTGAGCAGGTGGTAACTATACAGACCGCAGTTCCTGATCTTAACACAACACTAGCAGTAGCCGTGGGATGTTCCTGTCATTCCCTGGACACCTCGTCACAGCCGGAGAACTAGCTACCCCTAAAGGTAGAAACAGGAAAGCTATCTTGCCTCAGAGAAAATCCCCAAAGGATAGGACAGCCCCCCACAAATATTGACTGTGAGAGGAGAAGGAAATGACATACGTAGTATGAAACAAGATTTAGCAAAGGAGGCCACTTCTAGCTATATACATAGTAAGGAAAGAACACTGTGCGGTCAGTAATAAAAACTAGAAAAAGTCCACCGCAGAGATATGCAAAAATCTCCACACCTGACTAAAGGTGTGGAGGGCAAAATCTGCAGCCCAGAGCTTCCAGCTTAGCTGAATAGATCCATACTGATAAGCTGGACAAATGAGCAAAACATAGAATGTGCTGAACAATAAAGTCCACAACAAATGGACTGCAAAAGGACAAGCAAGGACTTATCTTTGCTGAACTGGACAGAGTGTCAGGGAAATCCAAAAGAGCAGTGGCTCCAAGCAGGAACAATTGACAACTGGCATTGATTGAGGAATAAGGCCAGACTAAAATAGCCGAGCCAGAAAGACGATCAGTGGAAGCAGCTGCTAATGCTAAATCCAAGAAGCAGCTATACCACTCAAAACCACAGGAGGGAGCCCAAGAACAGAATTCACAAAAGTGCTACTTACAACCACCGGAGGGAGCCCAAGAGCGGAATTCACAACAATAGGACCCTCAGTGACACACTGACAGGAGACAATGGCTCCTGCAGTGCATCACTGAGGTTACCTGAGTTCAAAGTGTCACTTTATGGCAATTGCTGCATGGGAAAATGTCTCATACAGCAATGCCATAAAGTGAGACTAGGGACTTTTTTTCTTACAGCGGCGGAGGAATACAGTGGCGGAAGAATTCCTTCCTCCCATCATTGTGTTCCTGAAGCCCCTGGAGAGCAGTCGCATTATCTGATGCTGCTGCTCTCCATGGGAGATCGTCGTGGGACACTTGTGGATTTCTGCAGACAGGGAGTATATTGGTTATTTGTTTTTTTCACATTTTTTACAGATGACACTGGCTTCGGGGAACAAAGTGACAAGTAATGGTGAGTATGTAATCTATGTTTAATGTACTGTATGTCTATATGTATGTATTGTATGTATGTATGTATGCAGTATGTATTCATGTAGTATGTACAGTATGTAGCATGCATGTAGCATGTATGTAGTATGTAGCATATATGTAGCATGTAGTATGTATGTAGCATGTATTTATGGATGTATACATGCAGTATGTATGTAGCATGTATGTATGTAGTATGTAGCATGTATATAGCATGTATGTACAGTATGTAGTATGTAGCATGTATGTATGTAGCATGTATTATGTATGTAGCATGTATATATGTAGTATGTAGCATGTATGTATGTAGCATGTATGTATGTAGTATGTATTTATGTAGTATGTATGTGGTATGTATGTATGTATGTGGTATGTATGTATGTAGCATGTATGTATGTAGTATGTAGCATGTATGTAGCATCTATGTATGTATATAGTATGTATGTAGCACGTATGTAGTATGTATGTAGCATGTATGTATGTATGTAGAATGTATGTATGTAGTATGTAGCATGCATGTATGTATGTAGAATGTATGTATGTAGTATGTAGCATGTATGTATTGTAAGGATTCACTCGCTCAGGTGCGTTGGAGGAAACAGGAGGCACGTTCTCTTTAAAAGTTCACAGGTTTATTTGCACCATAAACCATACAGCAAAATAGAAAACAAATGGCCTTCAGCTCAGGAAAGGAAAATACAAGAGTCCAGTCCTTCAGGCTCAGTCCTGTGGAGGCTTTCTCCTCCACCCACACAGACTCCTGTCTGTAGTGTCCCGCCTGGACACAGGGATCTCTGTCCACCATGACAGACTCCCACACTCTCTCTGGAGGCTAGCATTAGGCTTTCTTTAATAGGTCTAACCACACCCAGAACCCATCACATGATCAGACATGTGGTTGTGACCTCACCACAGGTCCTGCAACAAACATAGACAGGCATGGTTATGCCCCTTACCCAGGGGTGAGGTATATGGGTAGCCAGACCCTCCCATCTCTCATAGCTACCCGTAACCCGGACCCAAATATACTAAGCAACTCCTTATTGCTTTATGTGCAAACAGAAAACACTCCGGGTTACATCACAGCGACAAGCCTTCTCTGTGATACATACTTCCCGTCGATTAGACACCCTTTAGCCATGCTACATACCTCCCCCCTCTGCCTAAAGCCATGGGGCTTGGCACTTATACTTAACCGACTAAAGACCTCTCTCAGTCGTCCCTGACAGTCAAACCGTCTGTCTAAGTCAGGGCTGGTTATTGAACCCTTGTCACCTCGTCTGCTACAGGATCTCCTGCTGAGGTCACTTAACCCTGAGCTAACTGAGGCACCACTGCTTCTAGCTGTTTCATCAGGCCACTTTCTCCCATGGTCTTTATTGTCTGAAGAGCAGTTCTTCCATGTATCTCTATATCCTCTGTTAGCTTGGGGACTTCGAATCTTTAGAGAACCTCTTCGTCTCTCTATACCGCAAGTTGAAGGTGGTGGCAAACTGTTTGCCAATTCCCGCAGCTCTATATTGACCTGCTCCCTCTCACGTCTTAGCTGCTCAACTTCTATTAGGTAACTCATGCGATACCCCAGGAGCATCCGGATATTTTCAAGACTCTCCATGGATCCGACAACAAGGAACGGAACCATCTTATCTTCACCCATGACCTGGGCCTCGTCATCACCCAGAACTCTCAGTCTCTTCACACCGGACCTATTCACCATCTCCTGCATCACTCGGCCAAGCCTCCCGATGACTTTTCCCACCACATTTCTGGGTACCAGAATGATGTCTTCCACCAAGCCAAGCCGATTTTGAGCTTCTCTCGCTAGCTCCAGACGTCGAGCGGCTTTCTCATTCTTCAATGTGATCATTTGTTTTGTGCGGAGGCATTGTTGATGCATCTCTCTCAGGACAGCCACCCGCTTCACTGTGACTTCTCTAGACGAAAGTATGACCAGTTGATGAGTCTCAGGCGCCCAGTGCACACTACACGCCTCTACTGCCTTTCTAAATGCCTCATGCACACCTTCACCGGTACAGGCTTCTTGCACCTCTTCAGGTACATCAATCACGGTCTTGAAGAGCAGGGTCTCACACTCTTCAAAGACAGACGGCTCCCTTTTTGCTTCTGACCTTTCCACCAAGACGTCTGTCACGACCGGGTGACTCTCTTCTTCCGCTTTTAGCACGAACTCTTCCTCAGTCTTTTCTTCCGCTTGAGCCTTCGCCAAAATGGGCATTGGCAACTCCTCTGCCAGGCAGCGACGTTCCTCCTCCCTCTGGAGAAGCTCCTGCTGATGTTTTTCTTGAGCCATTCTGAGCACATCCATATCTTTCAATATGGCCCTATTCATGGCCTGACACGCTGATAGGTGACCTCTGAGTTCAACAACCTCCTTCTCTAGGTCACCCATTTTGTGCTCAATTGCTTGCCTCAGGACCCTTTCTTGTTCAACAGTTTCTTTAAGCAGCTCTATGTTATGGTCCTGCTCTCTTTTGGCCAGCACATGTAGATTTTCAGAAGGGCTCTCTTGCCCACCCAGACTCTGCCTCTTCAGAGTTCCACCTGTTTCTGCATCCAGCTCTATGGTCTCTCCTGGGCTCTTGGTAACTTCAGAGTTCTCCACCTCTTCAACATCAGGTACTCTGGAGCCTTCATACTGAGCCACTCCAGCCTTTCCGGGCATTGCAGATATAGGACTACCGCAGGTCTGATTTAACTCCAGCCCTACCTCTGTGCTGGGATTTGTCAGAGGTATAGTGACCTCCTCATCAAAGACAGTAACCTGATCTGTACCTGACCCTGTCTCTTCCTCATCATCTCTCTTCTCAGAGGGTGTAACCTGTCCCGCCTTTCTGCGGCCCCGACGACCAGATGAAGATTTGTGATTTTTACTCGGCTCCTCCATACTGCACTCTTTTCCCTTTGCGCTTGAGTCACAGTCTGAACAGGAGTCACCCCGTCTCACTCTGTCATCCTGGAACAGCAAGTCCCCACTTAAACAGGTGTCAGACCCACACTTTCTTCCAGTCACCCGTACCTCTGGACTATTGACATTAGGTGGCGCTACTTTCTCTTTACACATCCCATTAACAGGAATCCCCATAACCTGCTGCTGTAGTGGGGCTTCAATATGACCATTCCGTCTTTTTTTTTTTTTTTTTTTAATGTCACTTCACCAGCTCCTGCTGGTACCGCCACAGCTCCCGCTGCAGTCACACACAACTGGCACCTCCGGCTGCCGACCACAAGCTGCCGCTGCTGCCACTGCAGCTCCAGCCACTGCGGAACCTTCCACTGCAACCGCGGCCACACTCCACAAGGCTCTACCGCAGACTTCTTGGACCCGCCGATATACAGCAAGCCGCTTGTCCCCTTCGTGGACCCGCCGATCCACAGCAAGCCGCTTGTCCCTTTCGTGACCCCACCGAGCCACAGCAAATTTCGTGACCTCACCGAGCCACAGCAATCTGACCACAGAAGGAAAAAAAAAGAGAAATACCTGGACTCGCCGGTCCACAGCAAGCACCTGCACACGTGCTTTATAGAGAAAAAAACAGTCTTTCACTGACCCCGGTCAGTACAGCACACAGACTATGGTCTGTTACACACCCGGCTTTAACACAGCCCAAAAAACAGTTTTTTCCACTAACCCCGGTCAGTATCACACGGTTTCCAGACCGATACCTGTTGGTGGCGGCCACACAGGTTCCCGAATCCCTCTTCTCCTCAGAGGTATCCACAAACTGCAGTTCTCACTGACCCCGATCAGTTTTTACTCACAGTTGTCAATACCATCCAATCTTCTGGCTCAGACCAGCCATCGCTGCAACACGTGCTCCTTGGATCTTTGCCTGCATCCGAAACACCAATTGTAAGGATTCACTCGCTCAGGTGCATTGGAGGAAACAGGAGGCACGTTCTCTTTAAAAGTTCACAGGTTTATTTGCACCATAAACCATACAGCAAAATAGAAAACAAATGGCCTTCAGCTCAGGAAAGGAAAATACAAGAGTCCAGTCCTTCAGGCTCAGTCCTGTGGAGGCTTTCTCCTCCACCCACACAGACTCCTGTCTGTAGTGTCCCGCCTGGACACAGGGATCTCTGTCCACCATGACAGACTCCCACACTCTCTCTGGAGGCTAGCATTAGGTTTTCTTTAATAGGTCTAACCACACCCAGAACCCATCACATGATCAGACATGTGGTTGTGACCTCACCACAGGTCCTGCAACAAACATAGACAGGCATGGTTATGCCCCTTACCCAGGGGAGAGGTATATGGGTAGCCAGACCCTCCCATCTCTCATAGCTACCCATAACCCGGACCCAAATATACTAAGCAACTCCTTATTGCTTTATGTGCAAACAGAAAACACTCCGGGTTACATCACAGCGACAAGCCTTCTCTGTGATACATACCTCCCGTCGATTAGACACCCTTTAGCCATGCTACAGTATGTATGTATGTAGAATGTATGTATGTAGTATGTAGCATGTATGTAGCATGTATGTATGTAGCATGTATGTAGCATGTATGTATGTATGTAGCATGTATGTATGTATGTAGCATGTATGTATGTATGTAGCATGTATGGAGTATGTATGTAACATGTATGTATGTATGGAGTATGTATGTAGCATGTATGTATGTATGTATGTATGTATGTAGCATGTATGGTGTATTTTTTTCATTTTTTACATTCAACACATTAGCCGGATGATGGGACTACTACTGTCCCATCATTGGCTAATGTGTCAATCACTGTCAGTGTAGCAGGCATCGTACGATGGGACTTGTAGTCCCATCGGACGATGCCTGCACAGACACAAAGACCCCCGGCAGTCCGCACAGACCCCCCCGGCAGGTCATACAGACCCCGGAGAGGCCGCACAGACCCCCCGGCAGGTCATACAGACCCCGAAGAGTCTGCACAGACCCCCTGGCAGGTCGTACAGACCCAGGAGAGGCCGCACAGACCCCCCGGCAGGTCGTACAGACCCCGGAGAGGCCGCACAGACCCCCGGGCAGGCCATACAGACCCCGGAGAGGCCGCACAGACCCCCCCGGCAGGCAAGCACACTCGCACAGACCCCGACCGCACAGAGGCACGCAGTCTCCGCCCACGCACCGCCCACTTTCCATTATAGTGATTTTTACACTGTGGGGACTTCCGATTCCGATTTCCGATATCGCAGAAATATCGGAACTCGGTATCGGAATTCCGATACCGCCCGCATCGGCCGATACCCGATACTTGCGGTATCGGAATGCTCAACACTAGACACGAGTGAGCAATAGGGATTGATGGTTTCATATTTCCATTGTGAAGCAACACTGCTTTCAAACTTCTCTGGTATGAGATAATAAACAATCACCAATCTGCAACAAAATACTCTTGATTTAGTTCTTCAAAGAGTCCATTCACATTGTTACAGTACACCATTGATCCATCAACTGCGAAAATTTGTGTTACAGTGTTACTTTCTGTTTTGGCATTAATACACTTTGATATCATCAAGAAGAAGATTCTTCTGTTTCAATCTACAGTAGATGCAAGAAGTTCAATGTTATCTTTTGACAATGAAAGGTCTCTGATGAGATAATTTAATTCATGTTGAGTAAAGCATTCTGGCTGCTAGGCTGCTCCATCCAAATCATGACAATCCAGACAACAATGGTACAGGAACTGGCAAGGTACCATCATGTGGAACTGGCCTAATCGCAGATTCAAGTTCAGGGTATTTAATCTTATGTTTGTTCTTTGTAGAAAAGGTATTCAGTTTGACAAAACAAAAGTAGCAGTCATCACTATGATTTTTGTGCTCTCTCCAAATCATGGGAACAGCAAAAGGCATAGCCACTCTCCTCATATTCAACCAGTCATGAAGATCATTTGAACAACTTGAGCATATCACATGAGGGGCCCAGAATTTGTCTTGATCACCAAGTGGACACTTAAAGTACATCTGGTACATCTTTTTAATATCATGTCATGTCGGACGCTGTTCAGACCAGGTCGTTCGACAGACAGCGGTAATTCCGCTTTTGTCCACTATGCGCTCATTGGCGTCGGCTAGATTTTATCTAGCTGGTCCGGGGTTAATTTACCTGGTGCTCTGATTGGAAGCTGGGCCATGCCCACTGCCTTTAAATAGTTCTCCTGAACATTGGGCGTCGTCAATTATAGCTTCTGTCTTGTGCGTGGTTATCTCGGTCTGGAGTGGTGAGCTAGTAGTTGGAGAATCGTTGCTGGTGGTGCATTTCCCTTTGTCTTATTTTCTCCTTCCCATATTTGTATTTGTTTTGCCCTTTGCACTTATAGTGTATCCCTGAGTGACTGCGTCGTGGTGCTTATTTTTCCGTTATCCTTGTCTGTGCTAACTGTGGGTATTGGAGTGTGGTCTCTTCACTGGGTGGTGGGTTGTGGTTTCAGCCTAGGGTTGAAACAGGAGATAGGGCGAGGGTGGAGGCCCAGACATGCACACCATCAGTGTAAACTCTGGGAGAGGGTCAGTCAGGGTTTCCCTAGTCTGAGGGAAATCGCAGGGGTCCGGGTTATTAGCTCTTTCCTACCTAGGTCTCCCGTGACATTATAATCGGCCAACATTATTTCCATGGATCCCATGATTTCCATAACCCGCCAGTTGGAGGCGTTGTCCCTACAGGTCACTGAGTTGAGGGGGCAGTGCAGCAAAAGGGACTAGCAGTATCTAATGTGCAAGCCGGAGTTACAGGTAAAGTTGCTGAGCCTAAGTTTCCTTTGCCTGAAAAGTTTGCTGTGGAACACAGTAAATGTGTTTCTTTTCGTGAAGCTTGCAAACTGTATTTCCGTATGTGCCCGATCTCCTCAGGTAATGAGACTCAGCGTGTGGGCCTGGTGTTGTCATTATTAAGCGGGGATCCCCAAGCATGGGCGTTTTCTTTGCCGTCTGATTTTGCTACATTTAACTCTGTGGATAGTTTTTTTTTCTGCTCTAGGACACATTTACGAAGATCCGGACAGAATGGCTCTAGCAGAATCTAAGATACGCACTATTCGCCAGGGGGAGCGTGTTGCAGAGGATTACTGTTCTGAATTTCCCTGCTGGGCGGTCGACACACAGTGGAATGATCCCGCACTGCGGAGTCACTTTATTCATAGAGTTTCTGATAGGCTTAAAAAAGCCCTCCTGATGTATGAGACTCCTGCTTCACTAGATTCCGCTATGAGTCTTGTTGTCCGCATTGATCGCCGTTTGCGTCAGGGGGATCATGAGATGCCGCCTGTGGGAGAAGTGTCATGAATCCCCAATGGCGAGGGATAGCACAGGACAAGCGAAGTATAACAAATATCGGACGAGCTCTAGGGTGATGGAACCTGGGCTGACCGCTGCCCTACGCCTGACAAACGCAACTAGAGATAGCCAGGGAGCGTGCCTACGTTGGTTCTAGACGCCACGCACCAGCCTAAGAGCTAACTAGTACTGCAGAGAAAACAAGACCTCACTTGCCTCCAGAGGCATTAACCCCCAAAGGTATAGTTGCCCCCCACATGTATTGACGGTGAAATGAGAGGAAGGCACACACATAGAGATGATGTATATAGCTTTAGCAAATAGAGGCCCGCTGAAAACTAGAAAGCAGAATGATACAAAAGGGGACTGAGCGGTCAGCAAAAAACCCTAATCAAAAATACCGTCCTGAGATTACAAGAACCCATGTGCCAACTCATGGCACATGGGGAGAACCTCAGTCCACTAGAGCAACCAGCTAGCATAGAGACATTCTAAGCAAGCTGGACCAAAAACCAAACAACTGAAAATCAGCACTTAGCTTATCCTGAAAGATCTGGGAGCAGGTAGCAGGAACCAAACAGAGCACAACTGAACACATTGATAGCCGGCAAGGGAAATGACAGAAAGGCCAGGTAAAATAGGAAACACCCAGCCACTGATGGACAGGTGGAAACCAAAGGCCGCAACCCACCAAAGTCACCCAGTACCAGCAGTAACCACCAGAGGGAGCCCACAAACAGAATCCACAACAGTACCCCCCCCTTGAGGAGGGGTCACCGAACCCTCACGAGAACCCCCAGGGCGATCAGGGTGAGCTCTATGGAAGGCGCGGACCAAATCAGTCGCATGAACATCGGAGGCGACCACCCAGGAATTATCCTCCTGACCATAACCCTTCCACTTAACCAAATACTGGAGTTTGCGTCTGGAAACACGAGAATCCAAGATCTTTTCAACAACATACTCCAATTCTCCCTCCACCAGCACCGGAGCAGGAGGCTCGACCGAAGGAACAACGGGCACCTCATACCTCCGCAACAACGACCGATGGAACACATTATGAATAGCGAACGATGCTGGGAGATCCAAACGGAAAGATACAGGGTTAAGAATCTCTGAGATCCTATAAGGACCGATGAACCGAGGCTTGAACTTAGGAGAAGAGACCTTCATAGGGACAAAACGAGAAGACAACCACACCAAGTCCCCAACAAGAAGTCGGGGACCCACGCGGCGACGGCGATTAGCAAACTGCTGAGTCTTCTCCTGAGATAACTTCAAATTGTCCACCACCTGATTCCAAATCTGATGTAGCCTGTCCACCACCACGTCCACTCCAGGACAATCCGAAGATTCCCCCTGACCAGAGGAAAAACGAGGATGAAACCCCGAATTACAAAAAAAAGGAGAGACCAACGTGGCAGAACTAGCCCGATTATTAAGAGCAAATTCGGCCAGTGGCAAAAAAGCAACCCAGTCATCCTGATCAGCCAAAACAAAACACCTCAAATAAGTTTCCAAGGTCTGATTAGTTCGCTCCGTCTGGCCATTCGTCTGAGGATGGAATGCAGACGAGAAAGACAAATCAATGCCCATCTTGGCACAAAACGTCCGCCAAAATCTAGACACAAACTGGGATCCCCTGTCAGAAACGATATTCTCCGGAATCCCATGCAAACGAACCACGTTCTGAAAAAACAAAGGAACCAACTCAGAGGAGGAGGGCAACTTAGGCAAGGGCACCAAATGAACCATCTTAGAAAAACGGTCACACACAACCCAGATAACGGACATTTTCTGTGAAACCGGGAGATCAGAAATAAAATCCATGGAAATGTGCGTCCAAGGCCTCTTCGGGATGGGCAATGATAACAACAACCCACTAGCCCGTGAACAGCAAGGCTTAGCTCGAGCACACACTTCACAAGACTGCACAAAGGTACGCACATCCCTAGACAAGGAAGGCCACCAAAAAGACCTGGCCACCAAGTCTCTTGTACCAAATATTCCAGGATGACCAGCCAACACAGAAGAATGGACCTCGGAGATGACTCTACTGGTCCAATCATCCGGAACAAACAGTCTTTCTGGTGGACATCGATCCGGTTTATCCACCTGAAACTCCTGCAATGCGCGTCGCAAGTCTGGGGATACGGCGGACAATATTACCCCATCCATAAGGATACCAGCAGGCCCAGTGTCTCCAGGAGAGTCAGGCACAAAACTCCTGGAAAGAGCATCCGCCTTCACATTCTTTGAACCTGGCAGGTATGAAACCACGAAATTGAAACGAGAAAAAAATAACGACCAACGAGCCTGTCTAGGATTCAAACGCCTGGCAGACTCAAGGTAAATGAGATTCTTGTGATCAGTCAAGACCACCACGCGATGTTTAGCACCCTCAAGCCAATGACGCCACTCCTCAAATGCCCACTTCATGGCCAAAAGCTCCCGATTACCCACATCATAATTGCGCTCGGCGGGCGAGAATTTTCTAGAGAAGAAAGCACATGGCTTCATCACCGAGCCATTAGAACTTCTCTGTGACAAAACCGCCCCCGCTCCAATCTCGGAAGCATCAACCTCCACCTGAAAAGGAAGTGAAACATCAGGTTGGCACAACACAGGAGCAGAAGAAAACCGGCGCTTAAGTTCCCGAAAGGCCTCCACGGCCGCAGGAGACCAATCAGCAACATCAGCACCCTTTGTAGTCAAATCAGTCAAAGGTTTAACAATACTGGAAAAATTAGCAATAAACCGACGATAAAAATTAGCAAACCCCAAGAACTTCTGAAGGCTCTTAACAGATGTAGGCTGTGTCCAGTCACAAATAGCCTGAACTTTAACGGGATCCATCTCAATAGTAGAAGGAGAAAAAATGTACCCCAGAAAAGAAATCTTCTGGACTCCAAAGAGACACTTTGAGCCCTTCACAAACAGAGAATTGGCCCGCAAAACCTGAAACACCTTCCTGACCTGTAGAACATGAGACTCCCAGTCATCAGAAAACACCAAAATATCATCCAAATACACAATCATAAACTTATCCAGATATTCACGGAGAATATTGTGCATAAAGGACTGAAAGACTGACGGAGCATTGGAGAGTCCAAAAGGCATTACCAAATACTCAAAATGGCCCTCAGGTGTATTAAATGCGGTTTTCCACTCATCCCCCTGTTTTATCCGCACCAGATTATACGCACCACAAAGATCTATTTTAGTGAACCACCTAGCCCCCTTAATGCGAGCAAACAAATCAGTAAATAAAGGCAATGGATACTGGTATTTGACTGTAATCTTATTCAGAAGGCGATAATCTATACAAGGCCTCAGGGAACCATCTTTTTTTGCCACGAAAAAAAAACCTGCTCCCAGAGGGGACGAAGATGGACGAATATGTCCCTTTTCCAAGGACTCCTTAATATAATTCCGCATAGCAGTATGCTCTGGCAGTGACAGATTAAATAAACGACCCTTAGGGAACTTACTGCCAGGAATCAATTCTATCGCACAGTCACACTCTCTATGAGGAGGGAGCGAATTGAGCTTAGGCTCCTCAAAAACATCCCTATAATCCGACAAAAACACAGGGATCTCCGAAGGAGTAGATGAAGCGATAGAAATCGGAGGTGCATCATCATGAACCCCCTGACATCCCCAGCTTAGCACAGACATTGTTTTCCAGTCCAGGACAGGATTATGAGTTTGTAACCATGGCAGACCAAGCACTAGTACATCATGTAAAATATACAGTACAAGGAAGCGAATCACCTCCTGATGAACGGGAGTCATGCGCATGGTCACTTGTGTCCAATACTGCGGTTTATTCATAGCCAATGGTGTAGAATCAATTCCCTTCAGAGGAATAGGAACTTTCAGAGGCTCTAGACTAAAACTGCAGCGTTTAGCAAATGACCAATCCATAAGACTCAGGGCAGCGCCTGAATCCACATAGGCATCGACGGAAATGGAAGACAGTGAAAAAATCAGAGTCACAGACAAAATGAACTTAGACTGCAGAGTATCAATGGCAAAAGATTTATCAACCCTTTTTGTGCGTTTAGAGCATGCTGATATAACATGAGCTGAATCACCACAATAAAAACACAAACCATTTTTCCGCCTATAATTTTGCCGTTCACTTCTGGACTGAATTCTATCACATTGCATAGTCTCAGGTGCCTGTTCAGAAGACACCGCCAACTGGTGCACGGGTTTGCGCTCCCGTAAACGCCGATCAATCTGAATGGCCATAGCCATAGACTCATTCAGACCTGTAGGCGCAGGGAACCCCACCATAATATCCTTAATGGCCTCAGAAAGACCATTTCTAAAGTTTGCAGCCAGGGCGCACTCATTCCACTGAGTAAGCACCGACCATTTCCGAAATTTCTGACAATATATTTCCGCTTCATCATGCCCCTGAGAGAGGGCTAATAAAGCCTTTTCAGCCTGAATCTCTAGGTTAGGTTCCTCATAGAGCAATCCCAATGCCAGAAAAAACGCATCCACACTGAGCAATGCAGGATCCCCTGGTGCCAATGCAAATGCCCAATTCTGAGGGTCGCCCCGTAGGAACGATATAACAATCTTGACCTGTTGAGCAGGGTCTCCAGAGGAGCGAGATTTCAAAGAGAGAAACAATTTACAATTGTTCCTGAAATTCAGGAAGGTAGATCTATCTCCAGAAAAAAACTCTGGAATAGGAATTCTAGGTTCAGACATGGGAGTGTGAACCACGAAATCCTGTATGTTTTGAACCTTTGCTGCGAGATTACTCAGGCTGGAAGCCAAACTCTGGACATCCATGATAAACAGTTAAGATCAGAGCCATTCAAGGGTTAAGAGGAGGTAAGAAGCAGCTAGACAGCAATTAAGGGCTAGGCAGCAAAACTCTGAAGGGAAAAAAAAAAAATTTCCCTGAACACTTCTTTTTCTCCTGCTTCAGCCCAAACAATTAACACTTTGTGGCCGGCTATACTGTCATGAATCCCCAATGGCGAGGGATAGCACAGGACAAGCGAAGTATAACAAATATCGGACGAGCTCTAGGGTGATGGAACCTGGGCTGACCGCTGCCCTACGCCTGACAAACGCAACTAGAGATAGCCAGGGAGCGTGCCTACGTTGGTTCTAGACGCCACGCACCAGCCTAAGAGCTAACTAGTACTGCAGAGAAAACAAGACCTCACTTGCCTCCAGAGGAATTAACCCCAAAGGTATAGTTGCCCCCCACATGTATTGACGGTGAAATGAGAGGAAGGCACACACATAGAGATGATGTATATAGCTTTAGCAAATAGAGGCCCGCTGAAAACTAGAAAGCAGAATGATACAAAAGGGGACTGAGCGGTCAGCAAAAAACCCTAATCAAAAATACCATCCTGAGATTACAAGAACCCATGTGCCAACTCATGGCACATGGGGAGAACCTCAGTCCACTAGAGCAACCAGCTAGCATAGAGACATTCTAAGCAAGCTGGACCAAAAACCAAACAACTGAAAATCAGCACTTAGCTTATCCTGAAAGATCTGGGAGCAGGTAGCAGGAACCAAACAGAGCACATCTGAACACATTGATAGCCGGCAAGGGAAATGACAGAAAGGCCAGGTAAAATAGGAAACACCCAGCCACTGATGGACAGGTGGAAACCAAAGGCCGCAACCCACCAAAGTCACCCAGTACCAGCAGTAACCACCAGAGGGAGCCCACAAACAGAATCCACAACAGAGAAGGTTTAGGTTTACGTGAGGTTGCTGCAGGTGAGCCCACGGAACCTATGCAAATCCAGGGGTATCAAATGTTAAGCATCGAGCCCCTGTACTCAGGAAGCAGGGAGCCTGTTTTTACTGCGGTAAAACTTGTCATTTTATTAATATATGTCCTCTGCTGTCAGAGAAAAACGCAACAGCGGAAAACTTCTAAGCTCAGAGGGTGTGGAGGAGTCCAATCTGAGCTTATGTATATCCTCCATGATGGTTTCTCAGTGCATGCTCCCGGCCAAAGTTGTTGTCACTGGCTGAGAACTGCCAATCACTGTTTTTGTGGATATTGGTTGTCACGATATTGTATGAAATAACATAAGTTTATGTTTCTCTTGCTACCATGCGGTGGGCTAAAACCCCTCCCTTCCCTCTGTGTTTTGTTTGCTGAAGTGTGTGAAGCTATTCTTCTCAATGCTCTGCCCTGCCCCCAATACCAGGAAGGTTCATTATGCTTGCATAGGCACAAATCCCCTTTAAACCATGTGGTTCTTTGTCCTGTTATTGTAAGATATTAGGCAAACAACTTAAGATACAAGAATGATAAATACATATTGGTATAGTCCATCGGTGGCTTTATCAGCCACTCTAAACATGAGCCTCTAACTCCATCAGGTAAAAAGTGGGGATTTCTCTGTAATTATGTATCACAGATAGGACATATTTGATCTCATTAGAATGCCCCCGTTAATACAAGATGAATGCTGGGTGTGCTATGATTCTGACATGTTCTGTAGCAAAGATACCGGCATTAGACCAACTTGTGTGGAATCTACCAAGACTGAAGAGAGAGGAGGGCCTGGATAAGCCAGCCCTTTTGTTGATGTCACGGGCTGTGGGTTATAAGTGTCTGCCAAGCTTTGAGCAGTTAGTTCTTACCTGGGAAGCCCTGAATGCTAGCCTGAGGCACTGGGACGTATGGGAACTCCACTAGCCTGGTTGCCTGCAATGCTCTGAGAACATGTGAGTGTTATCTTTTCTTATTTAATCCTTTTATGTTATAATTACCTTGTGCATATTTACATTTGTCTCTTTTGTAACATCTTTGTAAAAATATTTTGATAAAGCACTGCCTAAACTTTATGGAGTATAATAATTAATACTAGATTCGTTCTCCTGCTCTAAAACGTACTAAGTCTTCTGAAGGGAGTTACGCTACTGTGTTGGGTTAGCTTCGGACCCGTTTAATCGAAGCTGGTGTCAGCACACTGTGCAGGCCTTTGGGTGTCATTGTAGCGACTGCGGCATTGATAATTATTGTTCCTGCCTGAGTGGGAGTAGTTTATCGCGTCGCTGCAGCGTGCCCAATAGCCAGTGCATAGCAGGCAGCCTTTCTGGTGACTAATTATCCTAGGTGCAGTACCTAATATGACCTGAGGGTAAGGGGGGCGCCAGAGAGCTGCAAGTTTTAAGTGGAACTGTAAGCGGGATACACATAGATCCCTGCAGTTCGTGGTATATGTAAGAACAGTGGGATACCTAAAATAAGCCCCTGCTGTAAACTAAGAGGTCAATAGCCTTGTGTGGTTTTTTTTCCATCACATTGTAGCAGTGGAGGGATAACTAAGATAAGCCCCCCTGCACATGTGATAGCCGTCTGTTGGCCTAAAGTCACCCTGATCTGCGACGTAGGGGTGACGGTCACGGTGTGAATCCGTGACATATTGGTGGCAGTGGTCAGGAATCACTGAGGGATCCTGACAAATTGGTGGCAGCAGTGGGATACTAGAGCAGTAGTGATTTGGTTTGAGCAATCATTCCTCTCACTAAAAACTTGCAGAAAGTTCTTGCGAGGACTCTGCGCAAATAAGTTTGGAGAACGAACTCAGTGTTTACTAGTCTTGAGACAATTGTGTGTACTGGTAATTATCCCCTCCCTTTCTCTTCGTTTTTCTATCCTATGTTTTATTTGGCAACCATGGCTGCGAAAGGAGAAGCCTGGTATGCCCAGCAGAAGAAGGACGCTCTTGCTGGGATATGCACGTACCATGGCCTGAACTCCCAGGGCAAGACCAAGGTTCAAATGGTCGCTGAACTGGTGCAATTTGAAGCAGACCAAGCCAGGCCACAGAGCACAGAAGCCAGCACAAGCGAACGTGGTGCTGCAGCAGAGGTCCAACCACTGAATGCTGGCCCTGTTAACAATCAGGGCGAATTGGACCCCCACCTGCTGGCGGCCTTGGAACTACTCCCCGCCGATGACCGTGAGGGACGTCGGCAGCTGATCCAGCAATACCAGGAGAGAGCCGAGTGGCAAGCAGAGCGGGAGTACCAGCTGCAGATGGCCCGAATGCAGATGCAGGGGTTGTCCCAGTCCAGCCGTGAGCCCAGCAGTGCTCAGATACCGAAGCCTCGGCCCGATCACTTCCCTGTTATGGAAAAGGACGGGGACTTGGACACTTTTCTGCGGGCATTTGAGAAAGCCTGCAGACAGTACCGACTGCCTACAAATGAATGGGCACGTTACCTGACCCCAGGGCTGAGAGGCAAAGCTCTGGAGGTGTTTGCTGCCCTCCCTCAAGAACAAGATGGTGACTATGAGGCCATCAAGCAGGCTCTGATAGCCAAGTACCAGCTTACACCCGAGGTGTACCGTAGAAAGTTCCGGACCCTCCAACGTGGCCCACACGACAGTTATAGTGATGTGGTGCATGGACTGGGGACCCACTTTGACCAGTGGACCCAAGGACTGTCAGTGACCACCTTTGCACAGCTGCGAGACCTGATGATCAAAGACCAGTTCTTCCATCTTTGCCCAGCTGAGGTGCGACAGTTCGTGATGGACAGAGACCCCAAAGACGTGATGAAAGCAGCGCAGATTGCCGATGCCTATGAGGCCAACCGTAGATCGGAAGTGCGGAAGCCAGTCACCACCAGCTGGAGAGGGGGTAAGCCTGCAACCAACACCAGTACCCCCGCCAGCCAACACACCAGAGGTCCTGTCCCCGTGGCCAACAGCACCAGACCTACCACCGACCCTCGCCTGTGTTACCACTGCAAGCGGCCTGGTCATATCAGTCACTACTGTCCATACAAGACGAAGAACCCCTCATCCAAGGCCCCAGGGCCTAATGCAGCAGTTCTTTTGGTGGGTGGTGTGGCTGGGAGGGTGTGTGACAATGTACAGCACGTCACCGTGGGAGGCCATGTTGCTACAGGCCTCAAGGACACCGGGGCTGAACGAACCCTCATCCGACCCGAACTGGCGGCCCCTGAAGAAATCATTCCGGGGAAAACCCTAACTGTCACTGGGATTGGGGGTAACAGCTGTCCCTTACCGATGGCCCGGGTTTATATTGATTGAGGTGCCGGGAGCGGGGTGAAGGAAGTGGGGCTGTCTGATAATTTGCCCACTGATGTTTTATTGGTGACTGATTTGGGGAGGATGGTTGCATACTATGTCTCTGACACCCCTCCCCAATCTGCTAATAATGGTAACCTTAACCCTGATGTTGATGATGATGATGATGGGAGATCGCATGTGTTACCTGACCATGCTTTATCTTGTAATGATGCCAGGGGCGTACATAGATTTCACAGGGCCCCATAGCAAAATTGAGCAAAGGGCCCCCCCCCCCCCCCCGAAGAAGGGAGGGGAATAGGTGGCGCGCGTAGCGCGTCGAAAATTTGCATGTTAAGCCACGCCCCCTCCACAGCCACACCCCCTCCACAGCCACACCCTCTCCACAGCCACACCCCCCAATTACTAATTTATATGGCGAAGGCAATAAAAAATAGACTTACCAGAAAGCAGCATTGCAGGAGAAAGCAGCATTGCATTGCAGTAATAGATAAAATGAATTCAACCTAAAAAAGTGAAACTATTATTATTTGCCATCCCCAATACAGTGTGATCCTAAACATTTATTCACTTTAGTATGATAAACATTACCTGGAACTTTGAACAACAGAGAATGGTGGTGTTCCCAGCAAAAACTCCCAAACTTGAAAATAACAGAAAAACTTGGAAACATTCTAAACTTCTGAAACTTGAACTCAAAACCAAAACTGTGGCCAAACATTCCGCAAATATTGAGATGTGGCAACCTATAATGTAAATAACACAAATTAGTTGAGTGAGACTTTGAATGCCTTTTACCATGTGTGCATACAGCTGCCATTCACCATAACGTGCTTGTTTTTTAAACTAGAATATACCATAATGGTATATATTTAAACAGATATAGCAAAATACATTTTAGTGACTGACGTAGATATATTTTCAGTATTAAAATGGCCAATAAAATTGTCAGTTAACTACTGTAAAGGAAATAGTTGCCACTTGCCCTCTGCAAAATATGGACAGGGCAAAGTAGCTTCTAACCCCTTACAACACCTGCAAAGACATGTGAATGGTGTATGATACAGCTGTATACAGGTCTGCAAAAGGCTTAGAAAACGTTTTTAAACAACATAAAGAACTGATGCATTCATGCAGATGCAACAAATGGAACTTTGAAACCAGAACTCTGAAATAGAGATGGGTGAATTTTTTTTTTAAGAGAAGATTAAGTCTCATTGTAAAAAGAGGTGTTTTGATAGCCAATTAAAATCCTAGATTAAAACATTAACAAAACTGGCATTTACGAAAAAAATTACATTCCAGGGGAATCTGGAAATAAGTATGGAAAATCCACCCATCTCTATAAAAAAAAAATAAAACTTCAACTTCAACTTGCATACTCACGGAGTATAACAAACGTTAGGAAGGTTAGAACTGGCGCCTACGTGCTTTTGCTTCAGCAAATTGGTCAACAATGCCATCTATGTCAAGTTGGTTGGCTCTTGCATTTTCAATGCTTAGAATGGCAAGACCAGAGAGTCTGTGTTCAGACATTGTACTTCTTAGATAGTTTTTAATTTGTTTTAATTTTGAGAAGGATCTTTCTGCTGATGCTACCGTTACTGGCAAGGTTAGGAATAAAAGTAAGACTATGCACACATCCGGTAGATTTGACGATAGCAGGCTATTTTCGACTAACAGTAAATGTGCAAGGTCCTTGACAGATGTCAATTTTTGAATGTCATTCTTTAGAGCACATCTAAAACTCAGAAGCTGGGCTGGAAATGCTGGTGAAAGATCTTGGTTGTACTTTTTCTGCAGCTGTAATGCAGCCTCATATAATTCCTCATCTGAGGAAGATGCCAGATCTGCAGGCTGAAGTATCCTAAAATACTGCACAACCCGATTCATTCCATTAAATCGGTTTGACAGCTGACCTACAATGATGTCTAAATACTCATAGAACACGGTGACTTTAAATCGGTCCTCCGGAATGTGCAATCTCTCATCCGTACTCAGTTCATCAAAATGCTTTTTAACTTTTGATAATCGCTTACTTTCAAAAGCTGGGGAGATGCCCCAGCTGCGTGCCAACAAGATAGCGCTCTCTTTCGCTTCATCAAAATGATTTCTGAATTGTGAAAGTTCTTCAGCTGCATTCTTTATTAAATTAGTTGCCTTAGATAAATCCATGCTTTCTGCCTGCAGCATGGTTGACAGTGCATTAACAGTCTGTAATACTTTTGTCTGAAGGACAACCAAAAAAACAAACTGAAATGAATCCATTTTCTTTTTAAGAGCCATTGCCTCATTTATTTCAGTTTTTTTGGATGAAATAAGGATGATTTTTGACAATGCCATCATTACATCAGAAAAACGAAATCTTAGGGCAAGCAGCGACTCATGACGGGAAGACCAGCGTGTGGGACATAATTTTTTTAGTGTGACCGATGAACTGCTTGTAAATGATGACAAAAGCTCCCAACGTCGTATGCTTTCCCCAAAAAATGTATAGACATGTTGCAATATATCAGAAAAGTTTGAAATTTCTGTAATTTCTGAAACAGCATCTTGAAGAACAAGATTCAAATTATGTGCTGCACAGTGAACATACATAGCATTGTGTTCTTTTTCTAAAATTCGGGCCTGCACACCAGAATAGATGCCACTCATTGTGGCAGCTCCATCATAGCCCTGACCACGGCACTTATGAATGGAAAGGCCATTGCTGTCAATGCATTCCAGGATCTCTTTCTCTATACCAGCAGCACGCTGGTCATGAATGGCTTGAAATCCAAGAAAGGCTTCATGGATGCGAACTTTCGTGGCTCTCATATTTGCATTCCTTTCAACAGACACGTATCTAATTACTTGGCTCATCTGATCAGTTTTTGATACATCTTGCGTTGTATCCATGATCAGCGAATAGAAGTGAGCTTCATTCACTTGAGATAAAATCTCAGATTTTACTTTGGTTGACAAAATTTCTATTAATTCGTTTTGAATTCTGGGACTAAGGTATTTTGCTGTGCCCTCTGGCAGTTCCAGCAGTTCCTTAAGCAGGGGATCATAGAGTGCTAGTAACTCTATAATTGCCAGGAAATTACCACTATTGATTTTGCCAATTTTTTCTCTGTGACCCCGAAATGGCATGTTAGCCATGGCCATTGTTAGGGTAACATTCACTATTCTTTTTAAAATTTGCCTCCAGAAATTATGTTGATTTCTTAACTGATTTTCAGTTTGCAGGTCAATTGATCCCTTTCTTCGCCACTGATCATAAACTACACAAGCTTCTAGATGAGATTGTGAACATTCATGGCGTTGTATTTTGTGCGATAAGCCTCTCCAGTTTTTAAGTCCTCTGGCCCAAGCTGGGGAAAATCCTAATTTTCTTCGATCACCAAACAGCCAGCATGGCTCACAGTATGCTGCATTTAATTTTGGCGAGTAACAAAGCCAAGAAACTGGAAATTTTTGACCTGTTTTCGTTATTTTCTCATAATACTTCGCAGAAAAGCATCTTTTATTGTCGTCATTATCTCTAGGAAATGGTCCTGGTGGTCTGCAAGGGCCATGCGTAATTATAAACATCTTAACAGACGAGTCTGTTATAGTAACTGGGAAATTTGCTCTGTCTGTTATGTATTTTTCACAAGCAAGGTTGATAGGACTCGTACTGCTATCAAATGGCATAACGAATTCTTCGCTAGCCAATCCAGAAGTGCCTGGCTGGTCTGCCTGTTTTTCACAAATATCTTCCGTGCTAGCTTCAGTAACACGTGCCATTTGCTCAACTGTACTTGCTGCAGGATGATCTCTGGATTGCGCCAGTTCCTGTATTGAATTCTCTGAGGAGCAAAGACTTTCAGCCCTTGCTTCTAAATCTTCTGTATGTGAAATAGTAACAGAGCTCTCTGCAGAAGAAGGGGCATTGAAGAAACTACTGATTTTGGGCATTTTGGCATGTTTCTGGCTTTCCTCTCTCTTTTTTTTACGCTTCTGAGCACCGCTCAGATGCTTGTAGCTTGACATAATGGTAAAGCTTTTTTCTGTAGAAACAAAGCACATTCAACCTTATATCCCCGCCTCCACAGCAGAGCTTCATAACCTGGAAACCACTTGAACTGAAGAGCTAAATTCAGTAAAACCTTAACTTTAGATTAAACACCTGATCTGGTCTGTCTGACTGTAGGGCATCAATTGCTATGTCTCCTGGAAATACATCACATCTCCCATCAAGGGGTTCTTGCAGACTACCTCTAGTTCCGTGTAACTCAGTGTGACCTTCTAGCTGCAGAACAACTTAGTATAACCACTACTGAACTGCAAAAGCATTGCTCACGTTTCCTCCCTGGCATAACATAAATACACTGAATGGTCTAGGTAGGTCTGATGGAAGATTCAGGAGGACCCCTAGCTGAACATCTTTTTTTTATACTGCCCTGCACCACTCGCTGGCTGGGAAGCACTGTTACCCATATCGCCGGGATTCCTGTGTCAGGCTCTGCCCTGTCGCAATTCATTGCGCGGCGGCGCCAGGAGCGAGCAGCCGTCGGTCGCAAAGGGTGCACGGTGACGTCACTTCCGGTCGCTCGGAAATGAGATCACCGCGCCCCCTATGTGACCTTCCCCCTCCAACTGCAGCGCAGCACCGTGGGGAAGCTTCCTGCTTCCCCACACGCTCATCTCCGACAGGGCCCGACAGCAAAGCCCTGTCGGCTCTCTCCCGGGACGACTGGTCCCCGACCCGAGCAAAAAAAAATTAACACAAAAAAAAAAAAAAATAGGTGGCGTACACACCATGGGGCCGGGCAGCACCGGGCCCCCCCGGCCGTGGGGCCCGGATGCGGCGGCACCCGTCGCATACATGGTGTGTACGCCACTGAATGATGCATCTGACAATAATTTTTTCCCTAGGATTGATGGTGAAAATGTTATACCTGTGCCAACTGAATCTGATAATGATGTTTCTGTGAAAGTTGATGTGTCCATAGGTACAGGAGTGCTCAGCCATGTCGCTCTGCGGAGTGAGACGGCTGAGGAACCCCTAGCAGGGGCAAGTGTCGGTGCTACAGGAAATGGGGAGATACATGGGAACCGTGAGGAAGGTGATGCCATGCAATTGACCAGTGCCACCGAGGAAGGTAACTGGCCCATAAGTAGCAATGCTCCTGAGGTAATGGGGGTGTATGGGGAGGTAGGACTCATAGCAGCATCGGCTGATGGGTCTGTAGAAACCCCCGGGGAGACAGCCTACGTAGCTGCTGTCACCTGCAGTCACAGTGCCCGGAACGCAGATAACTGTCTGCCTCCCGGACCCTCCTCAGTCATCAGTGTGACTGAACCAGAGGTGGACCCAGAGCAGGTCCAAGAGGGTTCCCGTGGGGAAGGGACCCTGACGTCACTGCTGGCTTCCTTTAGCCAGGAGTTTCAGGCCGCTCTGCACACAGATGTGAGCCTAGAGAGTTTGAGACAACTCGCCGAGACGCGCTTCTCCGAGACTGATAAGGAGAAGGTGTTCTGGGAACAAGGAAGGTTGTACCGGGAGACAGTACCCGGAAAATCGCAAAAGGAGTTGTTGAGGGAAAGACAGCTGGTCGTCCCGCAGCAATTCCAGGGTGAGTTGTTACAGATTGCCCATGAGATCCCGCTAGCTGGACACTTGGGGATCAGCAAAAAAAAGGCCCGGCTGTCTCAACACTTCTATTGGCCTAAGATGGGGACAGATGTGTCAAACTACTGCCGCTCCTGTGTCACCTGTCAAAGAGTGGGGAAGGCGGGGCCTGCTCTTAAGGCTCCCCTGATCCCTTTGCCAGTGATAGAGGAGCCTTTCCAGAGGATCGCGGTGGACATTGTGGGCCCGCTGGCCGTCCCCAGCAGCTCTGGAAAGCTATATATCCTTACTGTGGTAGACTACGCTATCCGGTACCCAGAGGCAGTAGCTCTGTCATCAACTAGGGCAGATAAGGTGGCGGATGCCCTGTTGGCTATCTTTGCACGTGTAGGATTTCCCAGGGAGATGCTCACTGATCAAGGGACCCAATTCATGTCTCGCCTAATGGAGGCTCTCTGTAAGAGAATGCAGGTGAAGCACCTGGTATCGAGTGCGTATCACCCACAGACCAATGGCTTGTGTGAACGCTTCAATGGTACCCTCAAACAGATGCTATGCATGCTGGTTGAGACCCAAGGGCGCGACTGGGAGCAGTAACTCCCATACCTGCTATTCACTTACCGAGAGGTTCCGCAGGCCTCGACGGGGTTCTCCCCCTTCGAGCTCCTGTATGGCAGGCGAGTCCGGGGACCCCTTGGGTTGGTCAGAGAATCCTGGGAAGAGGAGCCGAACCCTTCTGAAGTGTCCATAGTGGAGTATGTCATGCACTTCCGTGACAAGATGCAGACCTTGACGCAGTTGGTGCACGACAACATGACGCAGGCTCAGGCTGATCAGAAGCACTGGTACGACCAGAATGCCCGGAAGCGCACCTACCACATGGGTCAGAAGGTGTGGGTGCTGGTCCCTGTACCAACGGATAAGCTTCAGGCAGCCTGGGAGGGCCCGTACGTCGTCCACCAACAGCTCAACCCGGTCACCTACGTGGTCACGCTTGACCATGCTCGGGGTAGGATGAAAGGCCTTTCACGTCAACATGATGAAGGCTCATCACGAACGTGAACCTTTCGTCCTACCGGTCTGCAGTGCACCCGAAGATGGGGAGGAAGACACCCTCCTGGACATGCTGGCCCAAGCCAAGGCCGGTGGGTCAATCGAGGACGTGGAGGTAAGCGCCTCGCTAACTGAACCACAGCGGTTGCAGTTGCAAACCACACTGGAACCCTTCCGGGTCGTGTTCTCCAACCGACCTGGGAGGACTGAGTTAGCAGTCCACGAGGTGGACACTATGGCGAACATCCTATCGAATCTCTGACCAGGTGCAGCAGATTATGCACCAGGAGATCGATGAGATGTTACAGCTGGGGGTGATTCGACGGTCAAAGAGCGCGTGGGCCTCACCTGTAGTTCTCGTGCCGAAGAAAGACCGGTCCACCCGGTTCTGCGTGGACTACAGGGGGCTCAACGCCATTACAGCCTCTGACGCGCACCCAATGCCGCGCATCGAGGAGCTGCTTGAGAAATTAGCTGGTGCAAATGGAGCGCCCCCACACCGCCGCAGGGCCGAGGGGTACCCGGAGCTGGGCCTCTGAGTTATCAGTTCTGGGGTTGTCACGGTGGCTAGACCTGGTCCGTGGCCCTGTCTGTCAGTGGGGGACGTCCGGTGCAATAAGTGGTGTTGTAACGGTGCAGTTGTGGGGTGCAGGTCGCGGTAAATAACGAGGACACCAGGTTGCAGTCTCTTTACCTCTTTACTGAAGATCTCTGGGTCCTCAGTCCAGAATACGGTTCACCAGGCTGCGCAAGTCCGGCCGGTCCAATGGCACCTCCAGAGTTCTCTTCACATGTGGAAATCGGTGCCTTCCTTCTTAGCGCTATGTGTTGTAGTCCTTCCCTGCTATGCTTACGGAAAGTACCCCACAACTGTTGTGTCTGTTTCTTAAGTTCCCTCACAACTCGATTAAATGATGTTCTTCTAATCTTCCGTCCCTTCCTGATGTTACAGTTAGAACGGCACCCGTTTGTCGGATAGGCCTGGAGTTCTTCCGGGACCCTAGAGACGCCCCTCTCCCGCAATTGCCTCCCAAGACTTCATAGGTGATATGTGTTAGACAGCCCGCCTTAAACTGACTGTCCTGCCGCTGTTTAGAGTATTGCTTGAAGCTGAATGTTATAATACTCCCTCGGCGTTCCGGCCACCGGTAGTGCGCCTCAGTAGGGTGTTGCTCCGGTCTTACAGCACGACCCCTACTGGAATTCTCCTATTGCTTGATCTCGTTTCTCACTCAGCACAATCTATCTCGCTTCTAGTCCTTTCTTGGGTCCCGCCGCTTCCCGGAGCTGGCGCGGACCCGTTACGTTCTTTCCAATGCCAAGCCTCTGTCAGGATCCCACCCCTGACAGAGACCCTACTGTCTCTTCCCCTACAACACCCTCTGCCACAAGGTGTTGCCTGGTTCCAACCCAGTCAGCTTTCTGATCTAACTTCCTGCCTGACCCCCAGTTTACCCACTATGGTGGGGAGTGGCCTAATGAATAGAACCCTTAGCTCCCCCCGGAGGCCCGGCTGTGAAATGTATTGGTGTCTGTGATACCTGATCAGATGAACTCCTTCAGTGTCATCGGACGCACCATGGCTCCCCATAGTGGCGGAGCCACAGTACTGCAATGACCAGGACTCTGGGGCGCTGCACTCCCCCCTGGTTAAACACAGTACTCCGGGACTGGGAAGAAAACAACAATACAAGTTAGCAAAAAGACATACAATTTTGTTGAGTGCAATGACAATAAGTATACTTGAACAGGCTTCCCTTTATGGGAGGTAAGGACACTTGAACGTTACAAACATGGCAAAAAATATCATAGCAACATGCTATAATTTACTTCTGTTACCCAACCGGGCATTCTACTTAAGTGCAAAATTGTTGAACAATAATTTAACATTGCCTTTAAGGACTCATACTCTAAATCCACTAAAGACCTTTCTATAATCACATTATAAGGCACTTTAACTTTTTCATTCTCCTACTTTGGATCTGCAGGACCGCCTGTCCTATCGGCACCAGACCTACTGCATCTCCTTTCTGTTACAGGACCGCCCCGTTCAGCCAGGGCCTACTGCCTTTTCAACTACTATACACAGTATAGAACATAACTTTTCTTTCAGTTTGAGAACACTGAGCCGGCTCTACATGGCTCCTATAAGGACTCACCCACTAACCCTTACGGGTTCACTTTCTGTCCTTAGTAACACATTACTAACTTTCGATGGGGAACGCAGGGTTTACCTTCTATCCCCCCTTTTCTATCAACAATATTAAATATCGAACTTCCATCTTTACTCTTCTTACTACCGACTATGCAGGACACTATGTCTACCCCTATGGGCCTACTGCATCTTTCTTCTAGCTCTCATTCTTTCTTCTAAAGGACATTATCAACATTTCTTTGTCTTACAGCCAACTAGTTCAATACAAGTAACTTCAACATATAAGCATTATCATCACATTACTGTTCTAAAACAGTATCACTCATAAGTACACAGTTGAGCATCCCCTTTAAGAGAGGATCGAGTCTTTATGGGGTAGCGTATCTCCTCAGGCTACCAGTCCTTACTCAGCAAAGGCTCTGGTATGGTATCTTCGCAAAGAGTCTCTTTCCAAGTAAGACCAGTAGGAAGCGCCTTTAAGAAGGTGCAAACTATATACAGGAAGTTTGTATCATGCACTGTTCATGATTACGGCAGTTCTTATAACATTGTGGAACAAAAAAGCAAAAATGAAAGTGAAAGCAAAAATAAAAAGCAATAGGGATCCCGGGTAAACAAAGGGATCCCTTTAAGAGTTAACCCAGGACGGGTTTTAGCAGCAAAATAGCAAGGAAATAAACAGTTAACTATTTACAGTTTCAGGTTTCCGAGGCTTAGTTGGACGGCTTCCAGGGCTGCACCTGGCACTTAACCCTTCTTGGCCTGGGCAAAGTGAGGTCCAGGGTTACACCCAGTGCTGGACAAACGCCGTTAATCCGTCTTTCATGTACGATTAAATCATGCGCAGCGATGGAGGTCTGCGCAGCTTGAGTATGGGCATTTGCTGCAGCAGAGGTAGCGGCCGCTGCAAGATCAGTCACTGGAACGGAGTCAGCAGCTGTGGCACTAGCAGTCACTGGAGGGGTGTCGGTCGTCAGGGCAGGGTCGTCCTTCATACCTGCTTCAGATGCGGTTCCTCCGGTGCCGGTCTGCTCCGTCTCCGCTGGGGTCTGGAACGCTGGCTGCGGGGCCATGTGCTGCGACGCTGTCATCTCTGCTTGCAGCACCTCGCTTTCCGGCAGGGCCTTGCTTTCTGGCTTCGGAGCGCTGGAACTTCTTTCTTGCTCCGGACCAGACGAGGCTGCCGACAGACGTCTGGCGAGGCTCCCGATGATGGTCTTCTTCCACCCGGCCTCAGTGCTCAGCTGCGTCCGCAGGAGTTGGTGGATCAGCTCGTCCGCTCCGGTCTGCAGGGGATCAGCGTCAACTGTGGAGGTCTGGCTGCGGTGCCTCTCCGGGTAGCTGGGGGAGTCCTCGGCTCCGACCCCACGCTCCGGCTCCGCGCGGCTGGCCATGGCGTCCTCCATGTCGCTCGCTTCTTCTTCCTGGTCCTTTTCCCGCTCTCTCCTTCGTGGGCGGTTTCGTTTTCTCTGTCTCTGCCCACCATTGAGGATCAGGAGGCGGATCTCGGCTGCTGACGGACACGTCCTCAAGGGGCCGAGATATTTAGACTGGGCGGCCATTGTCTTTTGCGCTCTTCAGCTTGTTCACGCCCACTTCCACGCCCTTCTTCTTCTCCTGCGCTCTCCTCAGCGCTGTAATGGCGGCGGTTTTGGCGGGAACTTTTGGTGGTAAATGGCGCAGCACAGTCTCTCAATAAAGTACAGTCCAAGCACAGTAAATCACAGTTCCAAGGCACACATGACCTGATTCCTCAGGCTTAAGTAGATCCTGTTCGTGACGCCAAGTTGGAGCGCCCCCACACCGCCGCAGGGCCGAGGGGTACCCGGAGCCGGGCCTCTGAGTTATCAGTTCTGGGGTTGTCACGGTGGCTAGACCCGGTCCGTGGCCCTGTCTGTCAGTGGGGGACGTCCGGTGCAATAAGTGGTGTTGTAACGGTGCAGTTGTGGGGTGCAGGTCGCGGTAAATAACGAGGACACCAGGTTGCAGTCTCTTTACCTCTTTACTGAAGATCTCTGGGTCCTCAGTCCAGAATACGGTTCACCAGGCTGCGCAAGTCCGGCCGGTCCAATGGCACCTCCAGAGTTCTCTTCACAGGTGGAAATCGGTGCCTTCCTTCTTAGCGCTATGTGTTGTAGTCCTTCCCTACTATGCTTACGGAAAGTACCCCACAACTGTTGTGTCTGTTTCTTAAGTTCCCTCACAACTCGATTAAATGATGTTCTTCTAATCTTCCGTCCCTTCCTGATGTTACAGTTAGAACGGCACCCGTTTGTCGGATAGGCCTGGAGTTCTTCCGGGACCCTAGAGACGCCCCTCTCCCGCAATTGCCTCCCAAGACTTCATAGGTGATATGTGTTAGACAGCCCGCCTTAAACTGACTGTCCTGCCGCTGTTTAGAGTATTGCTTGAAGCTGAATGTTATAATACTCCCTCGGCGTTCCGGCCACCGGTAGTGCGCCTCAGTAGGGTGTTGCTCCGGTCTTACAGCACGACCCCTACTGGAATTCTCCTATTGCTTGATCTCGTTTCTCACTCAGCACAATCTATCTCGCTTCTAGTCCTTTCTTGGGTCCCGCCGCTTCCCGGAGCTGGCGCGGACCCGTTACGTTCTTTCCAATGCCAAGCCTCTGTCAGGATCCCACCCCTGACAGAGACCCTACTGTCTCTTCCCCTACAACACCCTCTGCCACAAGGTGTTGCCTGGTTCCAACCCAGTCAGCTTTCTGATCTAACTTCCTGCCTGACCCCCAGTTTACCCACTATGGTGGGGAGTGGCCTAATGAATAGAACCCTTAGCTCCCCCCGGAGGCCCGGCTGTGAAATGTATTGGTGTCTGTGATACCTGATCAGATGAACTCCTTCAGTGCCATCGGACGCACCATGGCTCCCCATAGTGGCGGAGCCACAGTACTGCAACGACCAGGACTCTGGGGCGCTGCACAAAATACCTGACAATAATGGATCTGAGTCGAGGATACTGGCAGATTCCCCTGAGCCCCGAGGTGCAGGAGAAGTCCACCTTTATCACACCCTTTGGACTGTACGAGTCCACGATTATGCCCTTCGGCATGAAGAATGCCCCTGCCACTTTCCAGTGGATGGTCAACCTGGCAGCTTTATCAGCCACTCTAAACATGAGCCTCTAACCCCATCAGGTAAAAAGTGGGGATTTCTCTGTAATTATGTATCACAGATAGGACATATTTGATCTCATTAGAATGCCCACGTTAATACGAGATGAATGCTGGGTGTGCTATGATCCTGACATGTTTTGTAGCAAAGATACCGGCATTAGACCAACTTGTGTGGAATCTACCAAGACTGAAGAGAGAGGAGGGTCTGGATAAGCCAGCCCTTTTGGTGATGTCACGGGCTGTGGGTTATAAGTGTCTGCCAGGCTTTGAGCAGTTAGTTCTTACCTGGGAAGCCCTGAAATCTAGCCTGATGCACTGGGACGTATGGGAACTCCACTAGCCTGGTTGCCTGCAATGCTCTGAGAACATGTGAGTGTTATCTTTTCTCATTTAATCCTTTTATGTTATAATTACCTTGTGCATATTTGCAATTGTCTCTTTTGTAACATCTTTGTAAAAATATTTTGATAAAGCACTGCCTAAACTTTATGGAGTATAATAATTAATACTAGATTCGTTCTCCTGCTCTAAAATGTATTAAGTCTTCTGAAGGGAGTTATGCTACTGTGTTGGGGATAGCTTCGGACCCGTTTAATCAAAGCTGGTGTCAGCACACTGTGCAGGCCTTTGGGTGTCATTGTAGCGACTGCGGCGTTGATAATTATTGTTCCTGCCTGAGTGGGAGTAGTTTATCGCGTCGCTGCAGCGTGCCCAATAGCCAGTGCATAGCAGGCAGCCTTTCTGGTGACTAATTATCCTAGGTGCAGTACCTAATCTGACCTGAGGGTAAGGGGGCGCCAGAGAGCTGCAAGTTTTAAGTGGAACTGTAAGCGGGATACACATAGATCCCTGCAGTTCATGGTATATGTAAGAGCAGTGGGATACCTAAAATAAGCCCCTGCTGTAAACTAAGAGGTCAATAGCCTTGTGTGTGGTTTTTTTTCATCACATTGTAGCAGTGGAGGGATAACTAAGATAAGCCCCCCTGCACATGTGATAGCCGTCTGTTTGCCTAAAGTCACCCTGATCTGAGACGTAAGGGTGACGGTCACGGTGTGAATCCGTGACATATTGGTGGCAGTGGTCAGGAATCACTGAGGGATCCTGACAGTGGTTCTGCCACAAATCTCATTGATGAGGAGTTTGCGCCCACTGCTGGTTTTAGGATCGAAAAACTGCCTCATCCTATCCGCGTGGTCACCATCAATTCTGCTCCTTTCCCACAGGGGGAGATTACTGAGTTTGTGGCTGAGGTTAAACTCCATATTGGGGTTCTTCATTTCGAGCAGGTTACATGTAAGGTGCTCAACAGTCTTCCGGCACAATTGGTTCTGGGTTTTCCATGGTTGTCTACACACAACCCGGTTATTGACTGGAAAACTCAGGACATAATTCAGTGGAGTGATTTCTGTCAGGAGAATTGCTTGGCCACATGTGTTTCTGCTGTGAATTCAAGCGTTTCTGAGTCACTTCTGGATTTTGTGGATGTTTTCTCTGAGAAGGGTTGTTCAGAGTTGCCACCACATCGCTCCTATGACTGTACTATCAGGTTTAAACCAGGGGCCAAATTGCCTAAAGCAAGGATGTTTAACATCTCTGGTCCGGAGAGACAAGCGCTAAAGGATTACATTGCTGAAAGTTTGAGCAAAGGGCACATCAGGCCTTCATCCTCACCAGTGGCAGCAGGGTTCTTCTTCGTTAAGAAGAAAGATGGTGGACTACGGCCGTGTCTGGATTTCAGGGAGTTAAACCAGATTACAGTTCGTGATCCATACCCTATGCCATTGATACCGGATTTGTTCAACCATGTGGCAGGTGCTAAGTGGTTTACCAAGCTTGACCTCAGGGGGGCGTACAACCTTATAAGAGTCCATCAAGGTGATGAGTGGAAGACGGCTTTTAATACCCCTGAGGGTCATTTTGAAAATTTGGTGATGCCACTTGGGTTGACAAACACACCTGCAGTGTTTCAACATTTCATAAATGATGTGTTCTCGCATGTTTTGGGGAAATTCGTTATTGTGTACCTAGATGACATCCTCATATATTCTTGCGACCGTGATACTCATTTAGATCATGTCAGGCAGGTGTTACAGCTTCTCAGAGAGAATAAGCTATATGCAAAACTGGAGAAATGTGTATTTTCGGTACAGGAGTTGCCTTTCTTGGGCTATATCGTGTCTGCTTCTGGTTTTAAAATGGACGCCGCTAAGGTGCAAGCGGTGTTGCATTGGGAACGGCCTGATAACCTAAAAGCACTTCAGCGGTTCCTTGGGTTTTCTAACTACTATAGGAATTTTATCAAGGATTTTTCTATCATTGCTAAACCGCTAACTGACATGACTAAAAAGGGTACCAATTTCTCCGTTTGGCCTGAGGCTGCTGTGTGCGCATTTGAATCTCTTAAGAACAGGTTTGTTTCGGCTCCCATTCTTGTGCAGCCAGATGTATCGAAAACTTTTGTTGTAGAAGTCGATGCATCTGAGGTTGGTGTGCAGGCGGTGCTGTCACCAGGCTCATCCTTGAGCGGTTTGCGTCCATGCGCCTATTTTCCAAGAAACTGTCGCCTGCCGAACGTAACTACGATATCGGCAACAGAGAGTTGTTGGCAATCAAATTGGCCTTTGAGGAATGGCAACACTTCTTGGAAGGGTCGGTTCATCAGGTTACTGTTATTACCGACCATAAGAATTTGCTTTATTTGGAGTCTGCCAAGCATCTGTCTCCCAGGCAGGCTCGCTGGGCATTGTTTTTCACGCGGTTCAACTTTGTTGTCACTTACAGACCTGGTTCTAAAAACACTAAGGCAGATGCTTTGTCCAGGTGTTTTCCTGGGGGAGAGCCTCGGGAAGATCCAGTACCCATCCTCCAAAAGGGTGTTGTGGTTTCAGCTCTCACTACCGAGGTTGAGGCTGAGATAGCCGAGGCCCAGGAGGAGGTACCATCTGAGCTTCCCATCAACAAAACGTTTGTACCACTTCATCTCCGCTTAAAGGTTTTGGCGGAGCATCATGATGCTGTCCTGGCTGGCCATCCAGGGGTTAGAGGTACCTTGGAGTTGGTGTCACGTCGGTTTTGGTGGCCCAAGATCCAACAGGACGTGGTCTCATACGTGTCAGCTTGCACCACGTGCGCTAGGACTAAGATGCCCCGCTCCCATCCTGTTGGCACACTACTTCCTCTCGAGGTACCTAGTAAGCCATGGACTGAAATCTCCATGGATTTTATCACTGACTTGCCCTCCTCAGCTGGGAACACGGTCATCTTGGTGATTGTTGATCGATTCTCAAAAATGTCGCACTTTGTGTCTTTGCCTTCATTGCCTAACGCTAAGACTCTGGCTCAGGTATTTGTGCAGGAGGTGCTCAGACTTCATGGGGTTCCATCTGACATCGTTTCTGATAGGGGGTCTCAGTTTGTGGCAAAATTTTGGAAAGCATTTTGTTCACGGCTGGGGATCAAGTTATCTCATTCTTCGGCGTTTCATCCTCAGTCAAATGGTCAGACCGAGCGTATGAACCAAAATTTGGAACAGTACTTACGCTGCTTTGTTTCTTATAACCAGGAGGAGTGGTCGAAGTTTCTTCCTTTGGCTGAGTTTGCCATCAATAATCACCGCCAGGAGTCGTCTGGGGAGTCTCTGTTTTTTTGTGTTTACGGGCTTCATCCTCAATTTTGTACTTTGAGTCAGGGGGGCTCTTCTGGCAACCCGGAGGAAGACCAGTTAGGAGCTCAATTATCATCAGTCTGGAGGAGAGTTAAACAGCGCCTGTTGAGTGTGGGTGCTAGGTACAAACATGTGGCTGACAGCAGGCGTGTGCCAGGTCCGGACCTGAGTGTGGATGTCTGGGTGTGGTTATCCACAAAAAACATAAGACTCAAAATACCATCCCATAAATTGGGTCCACGGTTTTTTGGTCCATTTAGGGTCGCCGCTGTCATTAACCCAGTAGCGTAACGGTTGGAGCTTCCTACGGTGTATAAAATACACAACGTATTCCACAGATCGTTGTTAAAGAAGGTGGTGGGTCTTGTGGACGCGACACCAATGCCTTCTCCAATCTTGGTGGATGGTAATTTGGAATTTGAAGTCTCCAAGGTGGTTGACTCTCATGTAGTGCACCGCACTTTACAGTACTTGGTACACTGGCGTGGTTATGGGCCTGAGGAGAGGTCCTGGGTACCAGCCTTGGACATTCATGCGGATCGGCTGGTCAGGTTTTTTCACTGCCACCATCTGGACAAGCCGGGTCCTATAAGCCGTGAGGGCCCTGGGGTCCCTCATAGAAGGCGGGGTACTGTCATGTCAGACGCTGTTCAGACCAGGTCGTTCAACAGACAGCGGTAATTCCGCTTTTGTCCACTATGTGCTCATTGGCGTCAGCTAGATTTTAATTTACCGGGGTTAATTTACCTGGTGCTCGGATTGGAAGCTGGGCCATGCCCACTGCCTTTAAATAGTTCTCCTGAACATTGGGCATCGCCGACTATAGCTTCTGTCTTGTGCGTGGTTATCTCGGTCTGGAGTGGTGAGCTAGTAGTTGGAGTATCGTTGCTGGCGGTGTATTTCCCTTTGTCTTATTTTCTCCTTCCTATATTTGTATTTGTTTTGCCCTTTGCACTTATAGTGTATCCCTGAGTGACTGCGGCATGGTGCTTATTTTTCCGTTATCCTTGTCTGTGCTAACTGTGGGTATTGGAGTGTGGTCTCTTCTCTGGGTGGTGGGTGGTGGTTTCAGCCTAGGGTTGAAACAGGAGATAGGGCGAGGGTGGAGGCCCAGACATGCACACCATCAGTGTAAACTCTGGGAGAGGGTCAGTCAGGGTTTCCCTAGTCTGAGGGAAATCGCAGGGGCCCGGGTTATTAGCTCTTTCCTACCTAGGTCTCCCGTGACATATCATGAGTAATTGAATGTACTTGGCCTTTTGGTGTGAAATAACCACTCACATAACAGAATCTGTTCAGATGATTGATACTGTCAGGGCATTTGTCTTAAATTGTGTTAAATTAGATCAAACAGTAGAGTAATTCAGTTCAATGGTGATGGCAAACTAATAAAATAATTTGATGACCCGATCGAATATATGTAGATATTTCCCCAGAGATGACAGAACTGTATTTAGAACTGATTTTACTGGAGGTAATCTGGTAGATAACTATATACAGTTGTGAGGTAAACAGGTCAGCCTATTCCTTACAGATGAACATTTGCAGACAGGCAATTTCTCAGTGTGATATTGGCTGGTTTCAGGTTCTTTCTCACTCAGCTACAACTCAGTGGCTGATCTGTTTTCTTCCCTCTGAGGCGACTTGCCCTCCCAGACATGCAGTGAAAATCCTCTCACAATGGAGGCTGTCCGTTGCCTTCCCTTCTATCTCCCTGTGGCAGGGCTTAGATCCCTTTAGAGGCCTGTCTCCTGTCAGAGTCTCACATACCAGTCCTTGCTGCCATCACCATCCTTTTTCTGACTGACTCAAATCTAACCGACTCATAATAGTTAGCTCCTCCTCATGACATGTGACTTTCCGAGAAGCAGTCATTGGTTGACTGCACTGTCAATACTCCTTCCCACAAAACTCACTAAATCCTTTACTGATGTTGTCCCTGTAAGAATATTCACAATTAAGACAAGCAAAGAAAAGGGAATAACATAGGAAAAACCACATACAATGAAAATGCAGAAATAACGTAATAACAAAAATACTTCTATCTCATAAACTTTATGTGATAGAGCAAAACTAAGCATATTTTTGTAATCAGCACATCAAACTCCATAAAACAGACATATCACTTTGCTGATGATTTTTTTGTGTTGACCAGTGTAATGAGACACCTAGGAATTAATAATTCATTATTCATTAAGTTAAATTCCCATGGGTATATTGCTGCAGAATTGCTTTTCTCCAGACACCTTGTCCTGAGAATTTTCTTATAAAAGACACATAGGCACACATTGATGAATTTCTTCGATCATCATTTACCTCAGTCTTGAGAAGGTATTATCTGTGACAAGATTTCATTAACCGAATGATGATTTGGTCTATTAATATCGCCAAGAGCAAACACAGAAAACTGTTTAACATTTGTTTCTTAAATTGATACTATATGATTAATAGCACTTCACCTAAGATGATTATGTATTTTATTAATGTAGGTGTTATTATCATAGGTATCCTAATCATATATAAAGACTGGGGCTCACAACTAGTTATCACATCCAGACTCTAAACACTATCATGAAATTTACTTACTAATAAATGTGAAATATTTCATCATGATTTTTTTGTACTTAGATAAAGCAAATTATATAATAAAAAGTCATCATTAATGACCTCTGAGGATGTCAAGGCCACCATCAATATGAAGAGGGACTTTCTAAACAAGCAAGCACTGATCAATAGAGAACTAGTGTTAACTCACATTATTCCAATGCCTTAATATAGTTTCTGTAATAATGTTGAGAGTGCATTAAGTTAGGATTTTTTTTTGCCATTTTCTGTGGTGCAATGAAAAGGAGTTGACAGCTGGCATTAGGTACCCTATAGTTGGTATTTTTGGTCTTTGGCATTACTAGTCATCTTTAGATTATTTTCATTATCTATTATATTAACTTATAGATAATTAAAACAGTAATCATGAAGATATTAAAAAGATGTCCGACTGTACCGCCTTTCTGAGGCTCTTTTGTTTCAGTGTATGTGTGGCAACAATCTGATCATTTAGTTGTAATTTAGAATTATTTTGTCGTTCTTTTGGTGAAAATTAGCACCGCATGGATTGACCTGTGGTGGGCTGGTGCTTATAAACAGCAGCCAAAGAGCAAAGAGCAGAGTAAGTTAGGAATAGTGAAAGAAAAAATAATCATCTTCATGTTCTCATTTTTATATACTTTTGTAACTTTTTGTTTTATATGGTTTTAGATTAATTGCCACATACCAGATATCTACATTATTCCATTTGCTTACAGATTTGGACCAATACAGCTTTAAATGAAAATCTGGAGAAATAATTGTTCTGCAATGTCCATCCTTGTATTGTGCGCATGAATGCAATGGGGCAAAGTAACAGAACATTTGTCACAGAATTCATTCTCTCTGGTCTCTCCTCCAACCCAGACCTCCAGCTTCCTCTCTTTCTGCTCTGCCTGTTAGTCTACATGATAACTTTGCTGGGAAACCTTATGATCATTGTATTAATTAGAGTAACCCCCGGACTGCAGACACCAATGTACTTCTTCCTTATGAATTTATCACTTCTAGATGTCCTTTATTCATCAACTATTACACCCAATATTATTGCCAACATCTTCTCTGAAATCAGAAAGATCTCCATTATTGCCTGTGCTATACAAATGTTTTTATTCATTGACCTGGCGAGCACAGAAGGGATGATACTTGCAGTGATGGCTTATGACCGATATGTAGCTATATGTAAACCGTTGTATTATACAGTCATTATGAACAAAGTGAAGTGTGTTAAATGTGTTATCTCAGTGTATATGGCAGGATGTGTTAATTCATTAATTCATACATGTGCTGCATTTAGCCTCCCGTTCTGTCGGTCTAATCGTGTCAACCATTTCTATTGTGATATCAATCCAATCCTAAGACTTTCATGTAAAGATACATTTCTTAACCAAGTTTTCTTATTTGTGTTTGCTGGTTCTATTGAAGTAGGCTCTTTTTTATGTATTGTGATATCATATGTCTACATTTTATTTGCCATATTTAGAATAGGTTCATCTGGAGGTAGGAGCAAGTCTTTATCCACTTGTGTCTCTCATTTTACTTGTGTAGCCTTATTCTACTGCCCGGTTTTCTTTATGTACTTGCGACCAAATTCTGCATATGCAGAGGATCAGGACTGGGTAGTGTCAGTGTTCTATACAGTAGTAATTCCTATGTTAAATCCCATGGTCTATAGTTTAAGGAATCAGGATGTTAAAAAAGCTCTGGTGCAACTTAATGTAAATAGGATTTGCTGTGTATAGAGAGAGCAGAAACACAATTATTGTATCACATGATGTCAACTTTTTTGTATATACGTATATTCAAATAGGGTCAGGCCAAAAATGAAAATAAAATAAAACACAAAGTATAATGATAATGTAAAAAGTGCTGTATCAAATAAAATTAGATAAAATGCTCAAATGAGTGATCAGAGATTATATTTCATGAATGTTTTCTTTCACGTACTATCCTGAGTTTTTAGTTTAGTTGAATGCTCACCATTTGGTGTTTATGTTTGCATTACCAGTTACATTTTCTTTAAAAACATATAGACCAACATTTGCAACTATATGCCTATTTTGTGCCATAAGACTATCAATACAAAACGTATACCATGCAGTATGTGGATGCTGTCTATGCCTGCATAAACAATAAACGTATAAAATTACCTATCCTTGGTCCTCTGCATGTCTGTCCCTCCGCTGCAGCTTTTCTTTTATTGTCTAGAAGCTTTCTCTTCATTCTTTTATGGTCATGTCATCTTTCAACCCAGGCTTTAATTAGCCACCCCCTACATGGTTTGCATCCCACGTGACTATTGGGGCCCAGTGAGCAATGGTGGTGTCCAAAAACCAAACTGAAGAAAAGGAAAGAGGAAGCTATGGGAAAAAGAAAGAGGAGAGGCAGCAGTAAGACAGTTATACGGAGGGCCACTGAGGTCGATTCATACAAAATATAATCAATGAGATTTGATTCTCTTGCCTGAATTGAGCAAATATGTGTTAGGGTTGGCAGAATGCACTAAATAAAATATAATAATAAAGTGCATTCGCCACCCGGGGTCCACTGTGCAGAGATGTAAAACTGCAGCTAATGTGAACAATGGCGAAATAAAGGTAGAGAAATAGCAACCTAAACACACAGTCTTATCCAACACACAGTGTGAACAGAAAACTAAGTAGCAATCTCTGTTACTCCACAGAGCGGCAATATACTGCAGAGCACTGAGTGTTATACCCTGTTAAACATCACAGGAGTATTGCAAATAATGATGCAAGATACAATCCCTGTTAAACTCACAGAGGAAAGAAGCTCACTAACGGAGCAGGTAGCATACAGTGGTCATACAGTCAGCAACTGCACTCAAAACAACTCCTCTCCGTAGGTGCCGGAATTCTAGTGGCTATACCCAGCCCTGAATTCATACAAACTCCTCTCTGGAAGTGCCGGAATTCTAATGGCTTACAGCCGACCCTGAGCACATGCAGACAGAGACCACATAGTTGCAAAGTTCATACACTCTTGAACATAAGTTGATACTATCACACCGGCAGGCGCCATTGAGAGCCTTTTATATCTTAACCTCAAGTCCAGTCAGACAGGACCTTGCCTGTGCACCAATCTGAAGCTGCTACATCACCAGAGCAGCTGATGTCCAAGCACCAATGAGGAGGCCCCGCATCACGGACATGCTCAATAGGGTGAAATCTGGACTTAGGCTTCAGAGCACATCGCTGCACGTGTATACCAGTAGTCACCATAGGCTTAGCTGGAGAGCCAGCAGTAACTACACATACAGCACGAGCCTGGGCAAGGCACTGGGACCGGAGTCTGTGCTGAGCAGTCATCCCAGTGGCTGAGCTTGAAAGGGAGACCACAGCTCCAGACAAGGCTTGGGATCTAGCCCATGCAGTGGAAAAATCCTGGCACTTAACATTTTGTTTGAGTAGAATTTCAGGAAATTCGCTCTACTCTACAAGCTATCACCACAATTTAGCGTGCTAAAGCACTAGGATGTGTAATTTGTCTAAAAAGCAATAATATTTTAAGTGCTATATTTAAATTGCCATACATGTGTCCAGCAGTATCTGCCACATGCATAGGTAGAATCATAGAATGTTAGAGTTGGAAAAGACCTCAAAGGTCATCATGTCCGATTCCCTATTAAATTCAATAAACCATCTCAGGCAGAAGTCTGTCCAGCTTCTGTTTGAAGTAAGAAAAATAACCTGGCACTCAACTTAAGGTGATTCTCCTTTGTGTTTATTTACAGCAAAAGAGGAAATAAACGTTTCTGCCTTTGTTGGCATACAAAGGCCGAAACGTTTATTTCCTCTTTTGCTGTAAATAAACACAAAGGAGAATCAACTTAACCCCTTAACGACCGCCGATACGCCTTTTAACGGCGGCCGCTAAGGGTACTTAAACCACAGCGCCGTTAATTAACGGCGCTGTGGAAAAAGTGAATAGCGCCCCCCAGAGTCGGATTTTCTCTGGGGTCTCGGTTGCCGAGGGTAGCCGAGACCCCAGAGAACATGATTCGGGGGGTTTTTACCGACCCCCGAGTTGCGATCGCCGGTAATTAACCGTTTACCGGCGGTCGCAAAAAAAAAAAAAAAACGCGATTTGCCGTTTAATTTCTCTGTCCTCCGATGTGATCGCACATCGGAGGACAGAGAAATGTGGTCCCCGATGGCCCCCAATAGCCCCCCAATACTTACCTACCTCCCCCGGTGCTCCTCGTGTCTCCCCATGGGCGCCGCCATCTTTTTTCCGGGAAAAAATGGCGGGCGCACGCGCAGTGCGCCCGCCGCCCGGCACCCGGATGTTCTTTGGGGTCTCGGCTGCCGGGGGTAGCCGAGACCCCAAAGAACATGATCGGGGTCGATTTGCACCGACCCCTGCTTTGCGATCGCCGGTAATTAACAGTTTACCGGCGACCGCAAAAAAAAAAAAAAAAAAAAAAAAAGCGATCAGTTATTTCTCTGTCCTCTGATGTGATCGCACATCAGAGGACAGAGAAATAGGGGGATTCGGGGACCCTATCATACTCACCCGGGGTCCCTGGGTCCTCTTCTGTCTTCTCCTGCCAGCCGGCTTTTTCATCATGGCGGGCGCATGCGCAGTGCGCCCGCCATCTGCTGCCATCTGCCGGCCGGCAGGAGAAGACAAGTTGGGGCTAAAATTAGGGTTAGGGTTAGGGTTAGAGTTAGGGTTAGGGTTAGGGTTAGAGTTGGGGTTAGGGTTGGGGCTAAATTTAGGGTTAGGGCTAGGGTTAGGGTTAGGCTACTTTCACACTAGCGTTTTTTGGCTTCCGTCGCAATGCGTCGTTGGAGAAAAAACGCATCCTGCAAAAGTGCTTGCAGGATGCGTTTTTTCTCCATTGGCTTGCATTAGCGACGCATTGCGACGGATTGCCACATGTCGCATCCGTCGTGCGACGGATGCGTCGTGCTTCGGCGGACCGTCGACACAAAAAAAACTACATGTAACTTTTTTGTGCGACGTGTCCCACATATTTCAGTGCCACGTGCCACGTATTTAAGTGACACGTGCCACGTATCAAAGTGCCACGTGCCACATATTTCAGTGCCACGTATCAAAGTGCCACGTGCCACGTATCAAAGTGCCACGTGCCACGTATCAAAGTGCCACGTGCCACGTATCAAAGTGCCACGTGCCACATATTTCAGTGCCACGTGCCACGTATCAAAGTGCCACGTGCCACGTATCAAAGTGCCACGTGCCACATCTTTCAGTGCCACGTGCCACGTATTTAAGAGACACGTGCCACGTATCAAAGTGCCACGTGCCACGTATCAAAGTGCCACGTGCCACGTATCAAAGTGCCACGTGCCACATCTTTCAGTGCCACGTGCCACGTATTTAAGAGACACGTGCCACGTATCAAAGTGCCACGTGCCACATATTTCAGTGCCACGTGCCACGTATTTAAGTGACACGTGCCACGTATCAAAGTGCCACGTATCACGTATTTCAGTGCCACGTATTTAAGTGACACGTATCACGTATAAGTGCCACGTGTCACGTATTTAATTGCCACATATTTAAGTGCCACGTATCAAGATTTTCCATGGAGAACAGACACATCCAGAGATATGTCTGCTCTCCACGGCTGCAGCAACACACTGACAGGAGCCATAGTTCCTGTCGGTGTGTCACTGCGCATGCGCGAGCGAGTTTACCGACGGTCATTGACCCCGGCACTCTCGCTTAACGGCAGTGCTGCGTGGGAAAGTTCAACGCAGCTGTACTGCTGTTAACCGAGACGCCGGAGTCATTGAACTCCGGAACAGTACGCGATACACTGCTAGGAGCTTCGCTCCTGGCAGTGTATCGCCGGAGAGCAGCCGATCGGCGTGGGACACTCGTTTTATGGATTCTGCGGACAGGGAGTATGAATTTGGTTTATTATTTTTGGATTTTTTCCTGGAGGATCGAGGGCTTCGCCTACAAGTGTGCTGTTGGTGAGTATATACTCTGTGTTATATGTTGTATGTACTGTGTGTCATGTATGTGTATTGTGTGTAGGTGTTTTGTGTAACTTTACAATTGTGCTAAGTCGCCGGACACAGGGTCAACTCTCCCATCCTAATACCGGATGGGAGTAGTAGTCCCATACGGCGACTTAGCACAATGGTGGCACTAGCGTCGCATGGGGACACACACACGCACACACACGCACACACACACACACAGAAGGACTCCATGCTGCTTCACTGGGGGGCGGGGGCTTCCCTCTTCCTGTCCGACGTCACGTCCGGTCCTGGGTGTCAACCCCTCCGTACAAAGACGCCGACACCCAGGACAAAGGCGCTGTGTGTGGAAGGTAATATGGGGCCCTAGGGGGATACGCAGACACGCCGCTGCGTAAAGAATTGACATGTCAATTCTTTTTACGCCGGCGTGTTTGCAGACAAAAGCGCCGCGTTTTTTTGCGGTGTGTCTGAACGGCAAAGTGAATTTCTCATTCACTTTGCCGGCAGACGAAAATGACATTGCGCATTTTTGAAAAGCGCCCGCAAAATAGCGCTCAAAAATGCGCTATGTCTGAAAGTAGCCTAAGGCTTCTTTCACACTTGCGTCGGTACGGGGCGGTCGCAATGCGTCGGCCCGATGTACCGATGCACGTTGTGAAAATTGTGCACAACGTGGGCAGCGGATGCAGTTTTTCAACGCATCCGCTGCCCAGTCTATGTCCTGGGGAGGAGGGGGCAGAGTTACGGCCACGCATCCGCGGAAATGGCGGACGCGACGTACAAAAAAAAGGTTACATTGAACTTTTTTTGTGACGACGGGGGCTAAAGTTATGGTTAGGGTTGGGGCTAAAGTTAGGGTTGGGGCTAAAGTTAGGGTTAGAGTTGGGATTAGGGTTAGGGTTTGGATTAGGGTTGGGATTAGTGTTACGTTTGGGATTAGGGTTGGGATTAGGGTTAGGGTTGGGATTAGGGTTAGGGGTGTGTTGGATTTAGGGTTTTGATTAGGGTTATGGTTAGGGTTGAGATTAGGGCTGTTTTGGGGTTAGGGTTGTGATTATCGTTAGGGTTGTGATTAGGATTATGGATCGGGTTGAGATTAGGGTTAGGGCTGTGTTGGGGTTAGGGTTGGAGTTAGAATTGGGGGGTTTCCACTGTTTAGGTACATCAGGGGGTCTCCAAACACGACAGCCAATTTTGCGCTAAAAAAGTCAAATGGTACTCCCTCCCTTCTGAGCTCTGCCGTGCGCCCAAACAGTGGTTTACCCCCACATATGGGGCATCAGAGTACTCGGGATAAATTGGACAACAACTTTTGGGGTCCAATTTCTCCTGTTACCCTTGTGAAAATAAAAACTTGGGGGCTAAAAATCTTTTTTGTTGGAAAAAAATATATTTTTTTATTTTCACTACTCTGCATTATAAATTTCTGTGAAGCACTTGAGCTTTCAAAGTTCTCACCACATATCTAGATAAGTTCCTTAGGGGGTCTAGTTTCCAAAATTTGGTCACTTGTGGGGGTTTCTACTGTTTAGGTACATTAGGGGTCTGCAAACGCAACATAACGCCCGCAGACAATTCTATCAAAGTCTGCATTGCAAAATGGCGCTCCTTCCCTTCCGAGCTCTGCCGTGCGCCCAAACAGTGGTTTACCCCCACATATGGGGTACCAGCATACTCAGGACAAATTGGACAACAACTTTTGGGGTCCAATTTCTCTTGTTACCCTTGTGAAAATAAAAATTTGGGGGCTAAAAAAATCTTTTTTGTGGGAAAAAAAATATTTTTTATTTTCACTACTCTGCATTATAAACTTCTGTGAAGCACTTGGGCATTCAAAGTTCTCACCACATATCTAGATAAGTTCCTTGGGGGGTCTATTTTCCAAAATGGGGTCACTTGTTGGGGGTTTCTACTGTTTAGGTACATTAGGGGTCTGCAAAGGCAACATAACGCCCGCAGACAATTCTATCAAAGTCTGCATTCCAAAATGGCACTCCTTCCCTTCCGAGCTCTGCCATGCGCCCAAACAGTGGTTTACCCCCACATATGGGGTACCAGCATACTCAGGACAAATTGGAAAACAACTTTTGGGGTCCAATTTCTCTTGTTACCCTTGTGAAAATAAAAACTTGGGGGCTAAAAAATCTTTATTGTTAAAAAATATATATTTTTTATTTTCACGACTCTGCATTATAAACTTCTGTGATGCACTTGGGCATTCAAAGTTCTCACTACACATCTAGATAAGTTCCATGGGGGGTCTAGTTTCCAAAATGGGGTCACTTTTGGGGGGTTTCTGCTGTTTAGGCACATCAGGGGCTCTCCAAACGCGACATGGCGTCCGATCTCAATTCCAGTCAATTTTGCATTGAAAAGTCAAATGGCGCTCCTTTGCTTCCGAGCTCAGCCATGCGCCCAAACAGTGGTTTACCCCCACATATGGGGTGTCGGCGTACTCAAGACAAATTGTACAACAGCTTCTGGGGTCCATGTTCTCCTGTTACCCTTGGTAAAATAAAAATTTGGAGGCAAAAAGATCATTTTTGTAGAAAAAATGCGATTTTTTTATTTTCACGGCTCTACGTTATAAACTTCTGTGAAGCACCTGGGGGTTTAAAGTGCTCACCACACATCTAGATAAGTTCCTTAAGGGGTCTAGTTTCCAAAATGGTGTCATATGTGGGGGGTCTCTACTGTTTAGGCACATCAGCGGCTCTCCAAACGTGACATGGCGTCCGATCTCAATTCCAGCCAATTCTACATTGAAAAAGTAAAACGACACTCCTTCTGTTCCAAGCTCTGCGGTGCGCCCAAACAGTGGTTTACCCCCATATATGGGGTATCGACGTACTCAGGAGAAATTGCACAACAACTTTTGTGGTCTAATTTCTCCTGTTACCCTTGTGAAAATAAAAATTTGGGGGCAAAAAGATCATTTTTGTAGAAAAAATGAGATTTTTTATTTTCACGGCTCTACGTTATAAACTTCTGTGAAGCACTTGGGGGTTCAAAGTGCTCACCACACATCTAGATAAGTTCCTTGGGGGGTCTAGTTTCCAAAATGGTATCACTTGTGGGGGGTTTCCACTGTTTAGGCACATCAGGGACTCTCCAAACGCGACATGGCATCCGATCTCAATTCCAGCCAATTCTGCATTGAAAAAGTCAAACGGTGCTCCTTCACTTCCAAGCTCTGCGGTGCGCCCAAACAGTGGTTTACCTCCACATATGGGGTATCGACGTACTCAGGAGAAATTGCACAACAACTTTTGTGGTCTAATTTCTCCTGTTACCCTTGTGAAAATAAGAATTTGTGGGCGAAAAAATCATTTTTGTGAAAACAAATGCGATTTTTTATTTTCACGGCTCTACGTTATAAACTTCTGTGAAGCACTTGGGGGTTCAAAGTGCTCACCACACATCTAGATAAGTTCCTTGGGGGGTCTAGTTTCCAAAATGGTGTCACTTGTGGGGGGTTTCCACTGTTTAGGCACATTAGGGGCTCTCCAAACGCGACATGGCGTCCGATCTCAATTTCAGCCAATTCTGCATTGAAACAGTCAAACGGTGCTCCTTCACTTACAAGCTCTGCGGTGCGCCCAAACAGTGGTTTACCTCCACATATGGGGTATCGGCGTACTCAGGAAAAATTGCACAACAAAATTTGTGGTTAAATTTCTGTTTTTACACTTGTGAAAATTAAAAAAAATGGTTCTGAAGTAAAATGTTTGCAAAAAAAAGTAAAATGTTCATTTTTTTCTTCCACATTGTTTTAGTTCCTGTGAAGTACGTAAAGGGTTAATAAACTTCTTGAATGTGGTTTTGAGCAGCTTGAGGGGTGCAGTTTTTAGAATGGTGTCACACTTGGTTATTTTCTATCATATAGACCCCTCAAAATCACTTCAAAGGTGATGTGGTCCCTAAAAAAAACATGGTGTTGTAAAAATGAGAAATTGCTGGTCAACTTTTAACCCTTATAACTCCCTAACAAAAAAAAAAATTGTTTCCAAAATTGTGCTGATGTAAAGTAGACATGTGAGAAATGTTATTTATTAACTATTTTTTGTGACATATCTCTCTGATTTAAGGGCATAAAAATACAAAGTTTGAAAATTGCAAAATTTTAAAAATTTTCGCCATATTTCCATTTTTTTCATAAATAATCGCAAGTAATATCGAAGAAATGTTACCACTAACTTGAAGTACAACATGTCACGAAAAAACAGTCTCAGAATCAGCGGGATCCGATAAAGCGTTCCAGAGTTATAACCTCATAAAGTGACACTGGTCAGAATTGTAAAAATTGGCTCGGTCATTAAGTACCAAATTGGCTCTGTCACTAAGGGGTTAAGTTGAGTGCCAGGTTCTTTTTCTTATGTCACATAGTGTGGGAACCTTCCTTGGCACCTCATTGGGTAGTGCATACGGTATTATTTTAGTATCAGCTTCTGTTTGAAGACTTCCGTTGAAGGAGAACTCACCACATTTCAAGGCAGCCTGTTAAACTAATTGATCACTCTCACTGTCAAAATGTTTTTTCTAATATCTAATCTGTATCTTCTCTCTTTCAGTTTCATTCTATTGCTTCTTGTGTTTTCATCTGCAAATGAGAACAAGGATGATCCCTCTGCACTGTGACATACCTTCAGATACTGTATTTGGATACAGCTCTTAAGTCTCCTCTTAGCCTTCTTTTTTGCAAGCTAAACATTCTTAGATCCTTTAATCGTTTCTTGTAGGACATACTTTGCATTGAGCTCACCATCTGGGTAGTTCTCTGAACTTGCTCCAGGTTTTCAATATCTTTTTTAAAATGTGGTGGCCAAAACTGAACACAGTATTCCAGATGAGGCCTGACCAAGGAGGAGTAAAGGGAGAAAATTACTTCAGGTGACCTAGATTCTATGGTTCTCATAATACATCCTAGAACAGTGTTTGCCTTTTTTGCTGCTGCATCACACTGTAGATTCATGTGCAGTCTGTGATCTATTAGTATACCCAAGTCTTTTTCACATGTGATGTTGCTTAGTTCTATTCCTCCCATTCTGTATATGTGCATTTTGTTTTTCTTGCCCAAATCTAGAATCTTGCTTTTTCCCTGTTAAATACCATTCTATTAGTTGCTGACCATTGTTCAAGCTTATCTAGATACTTCTGAATTCTTTCTCCAATACTCCAATTTTTTCTATGATCCTTGATGTGAGGCCAGAGTGAGGCCGGTGTCTGAGCCCCAGGTGGATGAGCATAGAGCAACTGGCTGAGCTGGAATCAAGTTTCTAGAAATTAAAAGTGCTTGACATTAGACTGTTGTTGATATAATTTTTCAGGGTTGTCCCTATATAACATCCAACAGTAATCTGCCATCATTGAGTCATTCCAAAAACCCTGTTAGCCGTGTTCCATTACTTTAATGTCTTGGTGAAACCACTCGGCTTGTTAATCGTTTACATCCCCAAGATTTTCAGGGAAGAAATCTAAATGTGAATGCAAAAAGTGTATTTTCAGAGACATGCAACATCCAAGACACTGGTATGTATTCAGGAGTTCCTCAACACCTTCAACATATTCTGGAGATTTTTGTCTTCCTAAGAAATTTTCAATGATCCACTTGAAGCTTTTCCAAGATCTCAATTCCTTATCATTTAGAGTTCCTTAAAATCATCTCTCATAAGCTCTCTCATCTGAGGACCAACAAGTACCCCTTCCTTCAGTTTTGCTGGTGAAATGCTGGATAATTTCTGTAAAATGTACTGGAATCCTTTTAAATTTGTCTTTGCAGTGGCTTTTACCAAGTTTTTAATCAATTCCAACTTTATATGTAATGGAGGAAGAAAAATGTTTGTTGGAGCAGCTAAAGGATTATGCTGAACATTGTCTCTACCTGGAACATAGATGTTTCTCTGTCCCCAATTGCAACAAACTTAATGCTCTACTGTATACCTACTGTCCCATAAACACAAGAAGCAACAATATTTTGTGAAAACAACTTGCCTTCCCATTAGTAGACCAATCCCTTTCAACTCTCCACAGATATTTCATTGATGATGCTTATATTGTATAGCATCCAAAATAACTGACAGATTTTCATAACTTTCCTTTAGATGACATGAGTGAGCTATAGGGATTGATGGTTTCATATTTCCATTGTGAAGCAACACTGCTTTCAAACTTCTCTGGTATGAGTTAATAAACAATCGCCAATCTGCAACAAAATATTCTTGATTTAGTTCTTCAAAGAGTCCATTCACATTGTTACAGTACACCATTGATCCATCAACTGCGAAAATTTGTGTTACAGTGTTACTTCTGTTTTAGCATTAATACACTTTGAAATCATCAAGAACATTCTCCTGCTTCAATCTAGATGCAAGAAGTTCAGCATTATCTTTTGACAATGAAATGTCTCTGATGAGATAATTTAATTCATGTTGAGTAAAGCATTCTGGCTGCTAGGCTGCTCCATCCAAATCATGACAATCCAGACAACAATGGTACAGGAACTGGCAAGGTACCATCATGTGGAACTGGCCTAATTGCAGATTCAAGTTCAGGGTATTTAATCTTATGTTTGTTCTTTGTAGAAAATGTCTTCCGTTTGACAAAACAAAAGTAGCAGTCATCACTATGATTTTTGTGCTCCCTCCAAATCATGGGAACAGCAAAAGGCATAGCCACTCTCCTCATATTCAACCAGTCATGAAGATCATTTGAACAACTTGAGCATATCACATGAGAGGCCCAGCTTTTGTCTCGATCACCAAGTGGACACTTAAAGTACATCTGGTACATCTTTTAATATCATGAGTTATTGAATGTACTTGGCCTTTTTGTGTGAAATAACCACACACAACAGAATCTGTTCAGATGATTGATACTGTCAGGGCATTTGTCTCCTTTAAATTAGATCAAACAGTAGAGTAAGTATAGTTCAATGGTGGTGGCAAACTAAAAAAAAAATCCGATGACCTGATCGAATATATGGAGATATTTCCCCAGAGATGACAGAACTGTATTTAGAACTGATTTTACTGGAGGTAATCTGGTAGATAACTATATACAATTGTGAGGTAAACGTGTCAGCCTATTCCTTACAGATGAACATTTGCAGACAGGCAATTTCTCAGTGTGATATTGGCTGGTTTCAGGTTCTTTCTCTGTGAAGTCCCTCACTTAGTTACACTCCAGTGACTGAGCTGTTTTCTTCCCTCTGAAGCGAATGGCCCTTCCAGACATGCAGTGAAAATCCTCTCACAATGGAGGCTGTCCGCTGCCTTCCCTTCTATCTCCCTGCAGCAGGGCTCAGATCCCTTTAGAGGCCTGTCTCCTGTCAGAGTCTCACATACCAGTCCTTGCTGCCATCACCATCCTTTTTCTGACTGACTCAAATCTAACCGACTCATAATAGCTCCTCCTCATAACATGTGACATCCCGAGAAGCAGTCATTGGTTGACTGCACTGTCAATACTCCTTCCTATAAAACTCACTAAATCCTTTACTGATGTTGTCCCTGTAAGAACATTCACAATTAAGTAAGACAAGCAAAGAAAAGGGAATAACATAGGAAAAACCACATACAATGAAAATGCAGAAATAACGTAATAACAAAAATACTTCTATCTCAGAAACTTTATGTGATAGAGCAAAACTAAGCATATTTTTGTAATCAGCACATCAAACTCCATAAAACAAACATATTACCTTTGCTGATGATTTTTTTGCGTTGACCAGTGTAATGAGACACCTAGGAATTAATAATTAATTATTCATTAAGTTAAATTCCCATGGGCATATTGCTGCAGAATTGCTTTTCTCCAGACACCATGTCCTGAGAATTTTCATATAAAAGACACATAGGCACACATTGATGAATTTCTTCGATGCTTACATAATTTACCTCAGTCTTGAGAAGGTATTATTTGTGACAAGATTTCATTAACCGAATGATGATTTGGTCTATTAATATCGCCAAGAGCAAACACAGAAAGCTGCTTAACATTTGTTTCTTAAATTGATACTATATGATTAATAGCACTTCACCTAAGATGATTATGTATTTTATTAATCTAGGTGTTAATATCATAGGTATCCTAATCATATATAAAGACTGGGGCTCACAACTAGTTATCACATCCAGACTCTGAACACTGTCATGAAATTTAATTACTATTAAATGTGAAATATTTCATCATGATTTTTTTGTACTTATATAAAGCAAATTATATAATAAAAAGTCATCATTAATGACCTCTGAGGATGTCAAGGCCACCATCAATATGAAGAGGGACTTTCTAAACAAGCAAGCACTGATCAATAGAGAACTAGTGTTAACTCACATTATTCCAATGCCTTAATATAGTTTCTGGAATGATGTTGAGAGTGCATTAACTTAGGATCGGTTTTTGCCATTTTCTGTGGTGCTATGAAAAGGAGTTGACAGCTGGCATTAGGTACCCTATAGTTGGTATTTTTGGTCTTTGGCATTACTAGTCATCTTTAGATTATTTTCATTATCTATTATATTGACTTATAGATAATTAGAACAGTAATCATGAAGATACTAAAAAGATGTCCGACTGTACCGCCTTTCTGAGGCTCTTTTGTTTCAGTGTATGTGTGGCAACAATCTGATCATTTAGTTGAAATTTAGAATTATTTTGTCGTTCTTTTGGTGAAAATTAGCACCGCATGGATTAACCTGTGGTGGGTTGGTGCTTATACACAGCAGCCAATCGCAAAGAGCAGAGCAAGATAGGAATAGTGAAGGAAAAAATAATCATCTTCATGTTCTCATTGTTATATACTTTTGTAACTATTTGTTTTATATGGTTTTAGATTAATTTTCACATACCAGACATCTCTATTATTCCATTTGCTTACAGATTTGGACCAATACAGCTTTAAATGAAAATCTGGAGGAATAATTGTTCTGCAATGTCCATCCTTGTATTGTGCGTATGAATGCAATGGGGCAAAGAAACAGAACATTTGTCACAGAATTCATTCTCTCTGGTCTCTCCTCCAACCCAGACCTCCAGCTTCCTCTCTTTCTGCTCTGCCTGTTAGTCTACATGATAACTTTGCTGGGAAACCTTATGATCATTGTATTAGTTAGAGTAACCCCCGGACTGCAGACACCAATGTACTTCTTCCTTATGAATTTATCACTTCTAGATGTCCTTTATTCATCAACTATTACACCCAATATTATTGCCAACATCTTCTCTGAAATCAGAACAATCTCCATTATCGCTTGTGCTATACAAATGTTTTTATTCATTGACCTGGCGAGCACAGAAGGGATGATACTTGCAGTGATGGCTTATGACTAGTGTTGAGCATTCCGATACCGCAAGTATCGGGTATCGGCCGATACTTGCGGTATCGGAATTCCGATACCGGGATTCCGATACTTGCCGCGTATCGGATACCGGAATCGGAAGTTCTAAGATTCAAAAAGCAGAAATTCAGCCAATGAGATTGATTCCAAGTGTGGGCACATCCTGTTTAGCATGGAGGGCATGAAACTACTGGCAAGGCTGTGATTGGCTGGTGTAATGATGTCATGATGCAGTTTAAAAGTCGCTGGCGCCATTTTGCGATCACTCTGCTGTGAATTCAGTTAGTGACAGGACGCTGTTTGCTGACTGAGGGACAGTTTAGAGATAGCGATTTGCTTCTTTGTGCTTTCCAAAGGCTAATTTAGCAACCGCTGTGTTCACCTACTATTCACCTTGCTTTTGCCTTGTAGCGCTGTTTTCACAGCGATCTGCAGGGTCTGTGTGTGTGTGTGTGTGAGTGCAGCCCAGTCTCCAGTCTGAGTGCAGCCACATAGGCCATCCATAGCTGGTTGTATTCAGTTCAGGGAGGGTGGTTCATTGCCTCATACTGTTCCTTTTTTTTTTTTTTTTCCCAAGTAGTGTAGTCTGCTGCTAATTTATTCAAAAAAATCCTATTAGTGTCTTTCCACCCGTCTCCAGCTAATTTGTGGAAAAACACTACATAGGATAAAGTAGAGGAGGGTTTTTGGGCCTTGCAGCGCCGTTTACGGCTGTCTGCACGGTCTCCGTGTGACTGCAGCTCGCCCTGTAATCTGTGAGCAGCTGTAGCCTGGTTGTCTCCAGCTCAGGGTTTTTCACTGCGTCATACCGCCAAATCAATTTTCTTTTTTTTCAAAGTAGTGTAGTCTGCTGCTAATTAATTTTAAAAAATCCTATTAGTGTCTTTCCACCCGTCTCCAGCTAATTTGTGGAAAAACACTACATAGGATAAAGTAGAGGAGGGTTTTTGGGCCTTGCAGCGCCGTTTACGGCTGTCTGCACGGTCTCCGTGTGACTGCAGCTCGCCCTGTAATCTGTGAGCAGCTGTAGCCTGGTTGTCTCCAGCTCAGGGTTTTTCACTGCGTCATACCGCCAAATCAATTTTCTTTTTTTTCAAAGTAGTGTAGTCTGCTGCTAATTAATTTAAAAAAATCCTATTAGTGTCTTTCCACCCGTCTCCAGCTAATTTGTGGAAAAACACTACATAGGATAAAGTAGAGGAGGGTTTTTGGGCCTTGCAGCGCCGTTTACGGCTGTCTGCACGGTCTCCGTGTGACTGCAGCTCGCCCTGTAATCTGTGAGCAGCTATAGCCTGGTTGTCTCCAGCTCAGGGTTTTTCACTGCGTCATACTGCCAAATCAATTTTCTTTTTTTTCAAAGTAGTGTAGTCTGCTGCTAATTAATTTAAAAAAATCCTATTAGTGTCTTTCCACCCGTCTCCAGCTAATTTGTGGAAAAACACTACATAGGATAAAGTAGAGGAGGGTTTTTGGGCCTTGCAGCGCCGTTTACGGCTGTCTGCACGGTCTCCGTGTGACTGCAGCTCGCCCTGTAATCTGTGAGCAGCTATAGCCTGGTTGTCTCCAGCTCAGGGTTTTTCACTGCGTCATACCGCCAAATCAATTTTCTTTTTTTTCCAAATAGTGTAGTCTGCTGCTAATTTATTCAAAAAAATCCTATTAGTGTCTTTCCACCCGTCTCCAGCTAATTTGTGGAAAAACACTACATAGGATAAAGTAGAGGAGGGTTTTTGGGCCTTGTAGCGCCGTTTACGTCTGTCTGCACGGTCTCCGTGTGACTGCAGCTCTATCTGTTGTCAGTTCAGCCCCCAAAAAATAAATAAATAATAAAGTTCACCAAACACACCAGTTACACCACTTTACATTTCTGTAGGCCACATTAGCTCATATTAAAGTCTAGTCCACACTTTAGATAATTAGTGCTTCTTATACCTGTTAGGAGGAGTTGCTCAGGAATAAGCACACAAATCCGTTAGTACTTTTCTGCTTATCTTTATCAGTCAACCAAGATGAAGAAGGCAGTGAGTAAGGCACGGGGGCGTGGGAGCCGTCGCGGAGCAGGGAGGGGACGTGGGGATTCTGTGCCTGCTGCGGGCACCGGTGACTCATCAGCACCCACTTTCACCAGGCAACAGTCGTTCATGCGAAGCTTTGTGTCCGAGCGCCGTACACCGCTGCTGCGTGAAGAACAAATTGAAGCTGTTGTCGGATGGATGGCAGCTAATGCATCAACTTCCATTAGTGCCACATCCTCTCAGACACAGAGCACTGGAGAGCAGCCATCTGTCTCTTCACCACCTGCCAAATTGCCCAGGCAGACAGAGAGCCCAGGACAGGAGCCGTCTCTACTTCTGTTCTCTGAATCTCTTGGCTTGGAAACAGGGGGCCAGCCAAGCAGCATTGGAGAAATGGAAGAAGAGGCAGGGTGCAGTGATGCCCAACAGCTTTTTCTGTCTTCCTCTGAAGAGGCGGGTGGGCCAGTGGCTCCGGTCACCACATCGCAGGCCGCATCAGCTGATGATGACACTCAGGTGCCACTTACTGGTGCGTGCTCTGCTGCTGAGACTACCCAGGAGGAGCAGTTGGGGGCAGAGGGTAGTGTAGATGATGAGGTCCTCGACCCATCTTGGCGTGAGGGACAGGAAGGTGGTGGGAGCAGCTCTGAGGAAGAGATTCCCCGTACGGCCCAAAGAGGGAGAGGGAGGGGGAAGACTGCGGATCCTGCAGCCTCCGCTTTGGCACCCGTTAGGAGCATGTCTCTTCCAAAAGCCAAAAAGGGCGCTCCCAAGACTTGCAGTGCCTGGTCCTTTTTTGACACAGTTGCAGATGACATTTGCTATGTCAGATGCAACGTGTGTCATCAAAAAGTCAAAAGAGGGAAAAATGTCAGCAACCTCAATACCTCCAACATGTGGAAACATGTGCGCAACAGGCACCCGGCGGAGTTAGAAAAACACACTGAAGAGGTAGGCCAACCAACAGCGGCAGCTACCACCTCTTCAGCTCGTGTTGCCTCTTCCTCTACCTCACACGCAGCTGGTTCGGCGTCCTCCCAGGATCGCCGTGGAAGAACCTCTGCCCCTGTTGTCCAGAGACCCGCTGTAATTCCACCCGCAGCGCCACTTTCCCAGTCATCCACACACTCCCAGCCCAGTCTACAGCCATCGGTAGTACAGGCATGGGAGAAAAGGCGGCCTTTCTCGTCAAACCACCCACGAGCACAGGCTCTGACTGCAGGCATTGCCAAACTTCTGTCACTGGAAATGCTGTCATTCAGGCTGGTGGAGACTGACAGCTTCCGTGACTTGATGTCATTGGCAGTCCCACAGTACAATGTGCCCAGCCGCTTTTACTTCAGCAGGCAAGCCGTCCCTGCCCTGCAGAAGCATGTGGAGGGACACATAAAACACGCGCTACTGAACGCCGTCAGTAGCAAGGTCCACCTCACCACCGATGCGTGGACCAGTCAACATGGACAGGGGCGATACCTTTCCCTCACTGCCCATTGGGTTAATGTCGTTGAGCCGGGTACAGACCGTGCGAGTGGCGCAGGACGTGTCCTGCCCACTCCAAGGATTGCAGGAATCCATTCTGTACGCATTGACTCCTCCTCTTACACCAGTTCCTCAGAATCATCGCTGCAGGAGCCGTCACAGTCCACCTCCACATGGACCCGTGATGAACGTGTACCTGTTACGACCGACATGAGCACAGCCGTGGCCAAACGTCAACAGGCCGTCTTGAAATTAATTTTCTTGGGGAATCGTAGCCACACAGCGCAGGAGCTCTGGAATGCCATCAAGCAGGAGAGCGATGTGTGGTTTGTGCCAGCGAATCTCCAGCCAGGCATGGTAGTGTGTGATAATGGCCGAAATCTGGTGGCAGCTCTGGGCCTCGGCAACCTCACTCACATCCCATGTCTGGCACATGTGCTCAATTTGGTCGTGCAGAGCTTTTTGAGGGACTATCCGGATCTTGATGCACTGCTGCACAAGGTCCGCCTAGAGTGTGCTCACTTGCGGCGTTCCAGCACGGCAAAAGCGCGCATTGCGGCTCTGCAGCGCCGACACCGCCTGCCGGAACATCGCATCATATGTGACCTACCTACCAGGTGGAATTCCACGTTACATATGTTGGAGCGGTTGTGTGAGCAGCAGCAAGCTGTAATGGAGTACCAGCTGCTTCAGGCGCAAAAAAGTCGCAGTCAGCGCCGTACAGACTTCACAACCACAGAGTGGGCCACTATGAATGACGTCTGCCAGGTTTTGCGTCCCTTTGATTATTCCACGCGGATGGCGAGTGCAGATGATGCACTAGTCAGCATGACTGTCCCCCTTATCTGCCTGCTTGAAAAATCACTGCAAGCGCTAAGGGATGATGTTGTGGAAGAGGTGGAGGATGAGGATTCACCATTTCCATCATCTTCTGGACAGTCAGCGCCACGTGGTTCCTCACAAACGCGTAGGCAGGGGACCGTTTGTGAGGAGGATGAGGAGGAGTCAATGGAGGAGGAAGACATCCGTCCAGAGGAGGGAGTTACACAATTGTCCAGTACTCAGTGTGTACAGCGAGGGTGGGGTGATGACGAGCGGGCAGAGATCACGCCTCCAGCAGGGGACAGCGTTTCTTGGGCAGTTGGCAGTCTGCAGCACATGGTGGATTACATGCTGCAGTGCCTGAGAAACGACCGCCGCATCGCCCACATTCTCAACATGTCTGATTATTGGGTGTTCACCCTCCTCGATCCTCGCTACCGGGACAACGTAGAAAGCCTCATCACACCGTTGAACCGGGAGCGAAAAATGCGGGAGTACCAAGACACACTGGTCAATTCCATCATCTTCTCCATTCCAACTGAGAGAAGTGCTGCTAGTGCATTCCAAAGCAGCTCAGTGCGTCCAGGCCGTGGTGGAGGCTCTGCACAAAGAGGGAGCAGAAGCAGTGCCTCTGCCCAAGGCAAGACCAGTATGGCCGAACTGTGGCACAGTTTTCTGTGCCCGCCACAAAAGTCTACACCATCACAGACGGCTCCAGTCAGCAGGAGGCAACGGTTCCGTCAGATGGTGACAGACTACATGTCTTGCCCTCTTGCTGTACTCCCAGACGGCTCTTCCCCTTTCAAGTTTTGGGTCTCAAAGCTGGATACATGGCCAGAGCTAAGCCAGTATGCATTGGAGGTGCTGTCTTGCCCTGCGGCCAGTGTATTATCGGAACGTGTCTTTAGTGCTGCAGGTGGTGTACTAACTGACCGTCGCATGCGACTATCCTCCGATAACGTTGACCGGCTTACTTTCCTGAAAATGAACAAGGCCTGGATCTCGCCGGAATTTGCCACTCCTCCTCCTGATTGAATAATTAGGTCACTGTATACGTTATCCAGGTCTCCTGTTGTGTTCATCTTTCTACCACCTGAACTTAAATTCCTGGGCTCCAACACCGCCAGTTGAGGCTCAGACGTGCCGTCTGCACAGTCAAAACATACGACCCAGTGTTATTGGGTTTCAGTAACGTCAGCTGATCCCCAGCTGTGTAGCCGGCAATGTGTCATGCGACCGCCACGCTGACACAACAACTGAAATGTAAGGGAATCTGTCCCCCCCCCCCCAAGGCGTTTGTTACTGAAAGAGCCACCTTGTGCAGCAGTAATGCTGCCCAAGGAAAAGGTAGCTATTTTTGTTTAGCTCCTTGCACACGCAGAACTTAACACTTATAAAATGTGTCCACTGATACCGTAAAACCGTCCCGGAGGTGGGACTTTCCTTCGTAATGTGACGCAGCCCAGCCGTCATTCCTACCCCCCCGGCGCCGCGCACCGGCTCCTCAGCGTTGTTTTATTCCGTCCAGGAGCCTGCGCTGTTATGTTATCCCGTGGCCAGGCACACTTAGCGCTGCCCGTCTTCTGGCATCATTTGGTGTCTGGATGGCTGCGCCTGTGCGGCCGCGCTGGCAGAGAGCCCGCCTCGCAGTGTCTTCTGATTTAATCCCACTGGGGGCCTGGGATCCATGGACATGCGCAGTGCATATCTGAACCTCCACCTCTCACTCATTTCCCTATGGCTTCTTCAGACTGTTCGGTGTCAGCTGGTCCCTAACAGCATGCCACGGCCGTGACACCGCACAGTCTGAAGAAGCCATAGGGAGATGAGTGAGAGGTGGAGGTTCAGATATGCACTGCGCATGTCCATGGATCCCAGGCCCCCAGTGGGATTAAATCAGAAGACACTGCGAGGCGGGCTCTCTGCCAGCGCGGCCGCACAGGCGCAGCCATCCAGACACCAAATGATGCCAGAAGACGGGCAGCGCTAAGTGTGCCTGGCCACGGGATAACATAACAGCGCAGGCTCCTGGACGGAATAAAACAACGCTGAGGAGCCGGTGCGCGGCGCCGGGGGGGTAGGAATGACGGCTGGGCTGCGTCACATTACGAAGGAAAGTCCCACCTCCGGGACGGTTTTACGGTTGCAGGGGACACATTTTATAAGTGTTTAGTTCTGTGTTTGCAAGGAGCATGATGAAAAGAGCCACCTTTTCCTTTTGCATCTTTTGTGCTGCACAAGCTGGCTCTTTCAGCTACAAACGCCTTGGGGGGGGGTTAAAGGTTCCCTTTCGACTTTCTCAGGCTTCGGCCTACATTGTGTTCCTCTGCTTTTCCACCTGTCCCTGGGCTCCAACACCGCTAGTTGTTGCCTGGTAGTGCTGTACGCACAGTCCCAACAGTCGCTCCTCTGTTATTGGGGTTCAGTAACGTCAGCTGTTCCCCTGCTGTGTGTGTGGCAATCCCTCCTACCTCCTCCAACCTCCTCCTCCTCCACCTGTCCCTGGGCTCCAACACCGCCAGTTGCCGTCCAGAAGTGCTGTACGCACAGTCAACAGTCCCTCCTCTGTTATTGGGGTTCAGTAACGTCAGCTGTTCCCCTGCTGTGTGTGTGGCAATCCCTCCTACCTCCTCCAACCTCCTCCTCCTCCACCTGTCCCTGGGCTCCAACACCGCCAGTTGCCGTCCAGAAGTGCTGTACGCACAGTCAACAGTCCCTCCTCTGTTATTGGGGTTCAGTAACGTCAGCTGTTCCCCTGCTGTGTGTGTGGCAATCCCTCCTACCTCCTCCAACCTCCTCCTCCTCCACCTGTCCCTGGGCTCCAACACCGCCAGTTGCCGTCCAGAAGTGCTGTACGCACAGTCAACAGTCCCTCCTCTGTTATTGGGGTTCAGTAACGTCAGCTGTTCCCCTGCTGTGTGTGTGGCAATCCCTCCTACCTCCTCCTACCTCCTCCTCCTCCACCTGTCCCTGGGCTCCAACACCGCCAGTTGCCGTCCAGAAGTGCTGTACGCACAGTCAACAGTCCCTCCTCTGTTATTGGGGTTCAGTAACGTCAGCTGTTCCCCTGCTGTGTGTGTGGCAATCCCTCCTACCTCCTCCAACCTCCTCCTCCTCCACCTGTCCCTGGGCTCCAACACCGCCAGTTGCCGTCCAGAAGTGCTGTACGCACAGTCAACAGTCCCTCCTCTGTTATTGGGGTTCAGTAACGTCAGCTGTTCCCCTGCTGTGTGTGTGGCAATCCCTCCTACCTCCTCCAACCTCCTCCTCCTCCACCTGTCCCTGGGCTCCAACACCGCCAGTTGCCGTCCAGAAGTGCTGTACGCACAGTCAACAGTCCCTCCTCTGTTATTGGGGTTCAGTAACGTCAGCTGTTCCCCTGCTGTGTGTGTGGCAATCCCTCCTACCTCCTCCTACCTCCTCCTCCTCCACCTGTCCCTGGGCTCCAACACCGCCAGTTGCCGTCCAGAAGTGCTGTACGCACAGTCAACAGTCCCTCCTCTGTTATTGGGGTTCAGTAACGTCAGCTGTTCCCCTGCTGTGTGTGTGGCAATCCCTCCTACCTCCTCCTACCTCCTCCAACCTCCTCCTCCTCCACCTGTCCCTGGGCTCCAACACCGCCAGTTGCCGTCCAGAAGTGCTGTACGCACAGTCAACAGTCCCTCCTCTGTTATTGGGGTTCAGTAACGTCAGCTGTTCCCCTGCTGTGTGTGTGGCAATCCCTCCTACCTCCTCCTACCTCCTCCTCCTCCACCTGTCCCTGGGCTCCAACACCGCCAGTTGCCGTCCAGAAGTGCTGTACGCACAGTCAACAGTCCCTCCTCTGTTATTGGGGTTCAGTAACGTCAGCTGTTCCCCTGCTGTGTGTGTGGCAATCCCTCCTACCTCCTCCTCCTCCACCTGTCCCTGGGCTCCAACACCGCCAGTTGCCGTCCAGAAGTGCTGTACGCACAGTCAACAGTCCCTCCTCTGTTATTGGGGTTCAGTAACGTCAGCTGTTCCCCTGCTGTGTGTGTGGCAATCCCTCCTACCTCCTCCTACCTCCTCCAACCTCCTCCTCCTCCACCTGTCCCTGGGCTCCAACACCGCCAGTTGCCGTCCAGAAGTGCTGTACGCACAGTCAACAGTCCCTCCTCTGTTATTGGGGTTCAGTAACGTCAGCTGTTCCCCTGCTGTGTGTGTGGCAATCCCTCCTACCTCCTCCTACCTCCTCCTCCTCCACCTGTCCCTGGGCTCCAACACCGCCAGTTGCCGTCCAGAAGTGCTGTACGCACAGTCAACAGTCCCTCCTCTGTTATTGGGGTTCAGTAACGTCAGCTGTTCCCCTGCTGTGTGTGTGGCAATCCCTCCTACCTCCTCCAACCTCCTCCTCCTCCACCTGTCCCTGGGCTCCAACACCGCCAGTTGCCGTCCAGAAGTGCTGTACGCACAGTCAACAGTCCCTCCTCTGTTATTGGGGTTCAGTAACGTCAGCTGTTCCCCTGCTGTGTGTGTGGCAATCCCTCCTACCTCCTCCTACCTCCTCCAACCTCCTCCTCCTCCACGTGTCCCTGGGCTCCAACACCGCTAGTTGCCGTCCAGAAGTGCTGTACGCACAGAGCCAAACACCTCGCCAATGTGTTAGTGGGGTTCAGCACCGCCAGCTGTTCCCCTGCTGTGTATACGGCAACGTGTACTGCGACCGCCACGCAGACACAACAAGTTAAATGTAAGGGAACCTGCCCCCCCCCCCCCCAGGCGTTTGTTACTGAAGGAGCCACCTTGTGCAGCAGTAATGATGATGCAAAGGGAAAAAGTGCCTCTTTTCGTGATGCTCCTTGCACATGCTGAACCAAACACTTATGAAATGTGTCCCCACACAGCGTTACACCGTCCGGTAGGTGGAACTTTCCTTTGTCGTGTGACGCAGCACAGCCATCATTTTTACCCCCTTGGCGCCGTGCGCCCCCTCCTCAGCGTTGTTTGAATCTGTCCCGGAGCCTGCGCTGTTAGGTTAGCCCTTGGCCATGCACACATGTTGCGCTGCCCGTCTTCTGACCTCATTTGGTGTCAGGCTGGCTGCGCCTGTGCGGGTGCGCTGGCCGAGATCCCGCCTCGCAGTGTCGTCTAATGTAATCCCACCGCGGGCCTGTGATCCGTGCCCGTGCGCAGTGCATATCCTCTCCTCTCACTCCCCTCCCTACGGCTTCTTCAGACTGTGCGATGTCAGCTGGTCCCTAATAGCATGCCACGGCCGTGACACCGCACAGTCTGAAAAAGCCGTAGGGAGGGGAGTGAGAGGAGAGGATATGCACTGCGCACGGGCACGGATCACAGGCCCGCGGTGGGATTACATGAGACGACACTGCGAGGCGGGATCTCGGCCAGCGCACCCGCACAGGCGCAGCCAGCCTGACACCAAATGAGGTCAGAAGACGGGCAGCGCAACATGTGTGCATAGCCATGGGCTAACCTAACAGCGCAGGCTCCGGGACAGATTCAAACAACGCTGAGGAGGGGGCGAACGGCGACAAGGGGGTAAAAATGATGGCTGTGCTGCGTCACACGACAAAGGAAAGTTCCACCTACCGGACGGTTTAACGCTGTGTGGGGACACATTTCATAAATGTTAGGTTCCGCATGTACAAGGACCATAATTAAAAGAGCTAAGTTTACCTTTTCCAGCATTAGTGCTGTACACAATGGCTCTTTCAGCTACAAACGCCTGGGGGGGGGGGGTTAAAGGTTTCCTTTCAACTTGCTCGAGTGCAGGCTTCGGCCTACACTCCGCTCCCCCTGCTCCTCCTGCTGACCCTGGGCTCTAACACCGCCAGTTTTTGCCCAGATGTGCTAGCTGCACAGAGAAAAACACCAGCCAATGTGTCAGTGGGGTCCAGCACCGCCAGCTGTTCCCCTGCTGTGTAGCCGGCAACGTGTCCTGCGACCGCCACGCAGACACAAGAACTGAAATTGAAGGGAACCTGTCCCCCCTCCCCCAGGTGTTTCTATGTTTTACAGCTACCTTGAACAGCAGTAATGCTGCATGTGTTCAAGGTGGCTCAGAAACTTATTCTCCTTGCCCATGTTGAAGTGAACACGTCTAAAATGTGTCCTCTGTGACCATTAAAACGTCCCTCAGGTGTGATTTGACTTTGTATTGACACACGCAACAAGCTCCTTGGTAACGCTGCCCGTCTTCTGGCATCATTGTTTGGCTGGCTGCGCTTCTGCGGCCGCCCTGACCCACACAACAGCCCTCGTTGTCTTATTTAATGGGACTGCGAGGGTGTGATTGATGGGCAGGATCAGTGCATCAGTTCGCCTGTCCCTCCTCTCCTTCCGCCTTCTTCGGACTGTGCGGCTTCATGGCCGTGGCATGCGATAAGGGATCAGATGACGCCGCACAGTCTGAAGCGGGTGTAAGGACCCGAGTGTGAGAGGCGAACATATGTGCTGCGCCAGGCCCTGAATCCCAGCCCCGCAGTGTTTTAACAATGTTAAGACACTGCGGGGCTGGGATTCATGGTCATCGCGAACCGCACCGGCCGACATTACATGATGCCAGAAGATGGGCAGCGCTAACGGCGCTAGGCCAGGGGATAACACGACAGCGCAGACTCCTGTACAGCAAATAACAACGCTCGGGAGGCTGCACCCAGCACCAAGGTGGGATTCTTGACACCTGTGCTGCGTCTCATTACAAAGGGAACTCTCGCCTCCATTACACAGTTTGACTGTATAAAGGGCTAAATGTTATACGTGTTCCATTCAGCGTGTGCAAGGAGAAAAATTACAAGAGCAACCTTTGACTTGCGCAGCACTGCTGCTGCATAAGCTGTGGCTCTTCTACTTTGTAACCCCTGAGGGGGGGTTAAAGGTGACTTTTGAAATCGGTTCAATTAGGCTTCGGCCTACACTCTGCTCCACCTGCAGAGCCCGGGCTCCAACAACGCTAGTTGCTGTCCGGAAGTGCTGGCTGCACAGAGCCAAACACCTCGCCAATGTGTCAGTGGGGTCCAGCACCGCCAGCTGTTCCCCTGCTGTGTAGCCGGCAACGTGTCCTGCAAAAGCCACGCAGACACAACACACCCAAAGCTGCCGCCTGTGCAGGCTTCGGCCTACACTCCCCTCCCCCTGCTCCTCCTCCTCCTGCTCCTCCTCCTGCTGTCCCTGGGCTCTAACACACCGCCAGTTTTTGCCCAGATGTGCTAGCTGCACAGAGAAAAACACCAGCCAATGTGTCAGTGGGGTCCAGCACCGCCAGCTGTTCCCCTGCTGTGCAGCCGGCAACGTGTCCTGCAAAAGCCACGCAGACACAAGAACTGAAATTGAAGGGAACCTGTCCCCCCTCCCCCAGGCGTTTTTACGTTATCCAGCCACCTTGTACAGCGGTAATGCTGCATGTGTGCAAGGTGGCTCAGAAACGTATTCTCCTCGCACATGTGGAACTGAAAACACGTCTGCAATGTGTCCTCTGTGTGACCATTTAACCGTCCCGGTGGTGTGACTTTCCTTTGTAATGACACGCTGCAACCCCCTTGGTAGCGCTGCCCGTCTTCTGGCATCATTGTTTGGCTGGCTGCGCCTCTGCGGCCGCCCTGTCCCACACAACGCCCCTCGGTGTCTTATTTATTGGGACTGCGAGGGTGTGATTGATGGGCAGGATCAGTGCATCAGTTCGCCTGTCCCTCCTCTCCTTCCGCCTTCTTCGGACTGTGCGGCTTCATGGCCGTGGCATGCGATAAGGGATCAGATGACGCCGCACAGTCTGAAGCGGGTGTAAGGACCCGAGTGTGAGAGGCGAACATATGTGCTGCGCCAGGCCCTGAATCCCAGCCCCGCAGTGTTTTAACAATGTTAAGACACTGCGGGGCTGGGATTCATGGTCATCGCGAACCGCACCGGCCGACATTACATGATGCCAGAAGATGGGCAGCGCTAACGGCGCTAGGCCAGGGGATAACACGACAGCGCAGACTCCTGTACAGCAAATAACAACGCTCGGGAGGCTGCACCCAGCACCAAGGTGGGATTCTTGACACCTGTGCTGCGTCTCATTACAAAGGGAACTCTCGCCTCCATTACACAGTTTGACTGTATAAAGGGCTAAATGTTATACGTGTTCCATTCAGCGTGTGCAAGGAGAAAAATTACAAGAGCAACCTTTGACTTGCGCAGCACTGCTGCTGCATAAGCTGTGGCTCTTCTACTTTGTAACCCCTGAGGGGGGGTTAAAGGTGACTTTTGAAATCGGTTCAATTAGGCTTCGGCCTACACTCTGCTCCACCTGCAGAGCCCGGGCTCCAACAACGCTAGTTGCTGTCCGGAAGTGCTGGCTGCACAGAGCCAAACACCTCGCCAATGTGTCAGTGGGGTCCAGCACCGCCAGCTGTTCCCCTGCTGTGTAGCCGGCAACGTGTCCTGCAAAAGCCACGCAGACACAACACACCCAAAGCTGCCGCCTGTGCAGGCTTCGGCCTACACTCCCCTCCCCCTGCTCCTCCTCCTCCTGCTCCTCCTCCTGCTGTCCCTGGGCTCTAACACACCGCCAGTTTTTGCCCAGATGTGCTAGCTGCACAGAGAAAAACACCAGCCAATGTGTCAGTGGGGTCCAGCACCGCCAGCTGTTCCCCTGCTGTGCAGCCGGCAACGTGTCCTGCAAAAGCCACGCAGACACAAGAACTGAAATTGAAGGGAACCTGTCCCCCCTCCCCCAGGCGTTTTTACGTTATCCAGCCACCTTGTACAGCGGTAATGCTGCATGTGTGCAAGGTGGCTCAGAAACGTATTCTCCTCGCACATGTGGAACTGAAAACACGTCTGCAATGTGTCCTCTGTGTGACCATTTAACCGTCCCGGTGGTGTGACTTTCCTTTGTAATGACACGCTGCAACCCCCTTGGTAGCGCTGCCCGTCTTCTGGCATCATTGTTTGGCTGGCTGCGCCTCTGCGGCCGCCCTGTCCCACACAACGCCCCTCGGTGTCTTATTTATTGGGACTGCGAGGGTGTGATTGATGGGCAGGATCAGTGCATCAGTTCGCCTGTCCCTCCTCTCCTTCCGCCTTCTTCGGACTGTGCGGCTTCATGGCCGTGGCATGCGATAAGGGATCAGATGACGCCGCACAGTCTGAAGCGGGTGTAAGGACCCGAGTGTGAGAGGCGAACATATGTGCTGCGCCAGGCCCTGAATCCCAGCCCCGCAGTGTTTTAACAATGTTAAGACACTGCGGGGCTGGGATTCATGGTCATCGCGAACCGCACCGGCCGACATTACATGATGCCAGAAGATGGGCAGCGCTAACGGCGCTAGGCCAGGGGATAACACGACAGCGCAGACTCCTGTACAGCAAATAACAACGCTCGGGAGGCTGCACCCAGCACCAAGGTGGGATTCTTGACACCTGTGCTGCGTCTCATTACAAAGGGAACTCTCGCCTCCATTACACAGTTTGACTGTATAAAGGGCTAAATGTTATACGTGTTCCATTCAGCGTGTGCAAGGAGAAAAATTACAAGAGCAACCTTTGACTTGCGCAGCACTGCTGCTGCATAAGCTGTGGCTCTTCTACTTTGTAACCCCTGAGGGGGGGTTAAAGGTGACTTTTGAAATCGGTTCAATTAGGCTTCGGCCTACACTCTGCTCCACCTGCAGAGCCCGGGCTCCAACAACGCTAGTTGCTGTCCGGAAGTGCTGGCTGCACAGAGCCAAACACCTCGCCAATGTGTCAGTGGGGTCCAGCACCGCCAGCTGTTCCCCTGCTGTGTAGCCGGCAACGTGTCCTGCAAAAGCCACGCAGACACAACACACCCAAAGCTGCCGCCTGTGCAGGCTTCGGCCTACACTCCCCTCCCCCTGCTCCTCCTCCTCCTGCTCCTCCTCCTGCTGTCCCTGGGCTCTAACACACCGCCAGTTTTTGCCCAGATGTGCTAGCTGCACAGAGAAAAACACCAGCCAATGTGTCAGTGGGGTCCAGCACCGCCAGCTGTTCCCCTGCTGTGCAGCCGGCAACGTGTCCTGCAAAAGCCACGCAGACACAAGAACTGAAATTGAAGGGAACCTGTCCCCCCTCCCCCAGGCGTTTTTACGTTATCCAGCCACCTTGTACAGCGGTAATGCTGCATGTGTGCAAGGTGGCTCAGAAACGTATTCTCCTCGCACATGTGGAACTGAAAACACGTCTGCAATGTGTCCTCTGTGTGACCATTTAACCGTCCCGGTGGTGTGACTTTCCTTTGTAATGACACGCTGCAACCCCCTTGGTAGCGCTGCCCGTCTTCTGGCATCATTGTTTGGCTGGCTGCGCCTCTGCGGCCGCCCTGACCCACACAACGCCCCTCGGTGTCTTATTTATTGGGACTGCGAGGGTGTGATTGATGGGCAGGATCAGTGCATCAGTTCGCCTGTCCCTCCTCTCCTTCCGCCTTCTTCGGACTGTGCGGCTTCATGGCCGTGGCATGCGATAAGGGATCAGATGACGCCGCACAGTCTGAAGCGGGTGTAAGGACCCGAGTGTGAGAGGCCAACATATGTGCTGCGCCAGGCCCTGAATCCCAGCCCCGCAGTGTTTTAACAATGTTAAGACACTGCGGGGCTGGGATTCATGGTCATCGCGAACCGCACCGGCCGACATTACATGATGCCAGAAGATGGGCAGCGCTAACGGCGCTAGGCCAGGGGATAACACGACAGCGCAGACTCCTGTACAGCAAATAACAACGCTCGGGAGGCTGCACCCAGCACCAAGGTGGGATTCTTGACACCTGTGCTGCGTCTCATTACAAAGGGAACTCTCGCCTCCATTACACAGTTTGACTGTATAAAGGGCTAAATGTTATACGTGTTCCATTCAGCGTGTGCAAGGAGAAAAATTACAAGAGCAACCTTTGACTTGCGCAGCACTGCTGCTGCATAAGCTGTGGCTCTTCTACTTTGTAACCCCTGAGGGGGGGTTAAAGGTAACTTTTGAAATCGGTTCAATTAGGCTTCGGCCTACACTCTGCTCCACCTGCAGAGCCCGGGCTCCAACAACGCTAGTTGCTGTCCGGAAGTGCTGGCTGCACAGAGCCAAACACCTCGCCAATGTGTCAGTGGGGTCCAGCACCGCCAGCTGTTCCCCTGCTGTGTAGCCGGCAACGTGTCCTGCAAAAGCCACGCAGACACAACACACCCAAAGCTGCCGCCTGTGCAGGCTTCGGCCTACACTCCCCTCCCCCTGCTCCTCCTCCTCCTGCTCCTCCTCCTGCTGTCCCTGGGCTCTAACACACCGCCAGTTTTTGCCCAGATGTGCTAGCTGCACAGAGAAAAACACCAGCCAATGTGTCAGTGGGGTCCAGCACCGCCAGCTGTTCCCCTGCTGTGCAGCCGGCAACGTGTCCTGCAAAAGCCACGCAGACACAAGAACTGAAATTGAAGGGAACCTGTCCCCCCTCCCCCAGGCGTTTTTACGTTATCCAGCCACCTTGTACAGCGGTAATGCTGCATGTGTGCAAGGTGGCTCAGAAACGTATTCTCCTCGCACATGTGGAACTGAAAACACGTCTGCAATGTGTCCTCTGTGTGACCATTTAACCGTCCCGGTGGTGTGACTTTCCTTTGTAATGACACGCTGCAACCCCCTTGGTAGCGCTGCCCGTCTTCTGGCATCATTGTTTGGCTGCCTGCGCCTCTGCGGCCGCCCTGACCCACACAACGCCCCTCGGTGTCTTATTTATTGGGACTGCGAGGGTGTGATTGATGGGCAGGATCAGTGCATCAGTTCGCCTGTCCCTCCTCTCCTTCCGCCTTCTTCGGACTGTGCGGCTTCATGGCCGTGGCATGCGATAAGGGATCAGATGACGCCGCATAGTCTGAAGCAGGTGTAAGAACCCAAGCGAGAGGCGAACATATGTACTGCGCCAGGCCATGAATCCCAGCCCCGCAGTGTTTAAACTATGTCAATACACTGCGGGGCTGTGATTCATGGGCATCGCGAACCGCACCGGCCAACATTAAATGAGGTCAGAAGATGGGCAGCGCTAACAGCGCTAGGCCAGGGGATAACACGACAGCGCAGACTCCTGTACAGCAAATAACAACGCTCAGGAGGCTGCACCCAGCACCAAGGTGGGATTCTTGACATCTGTGCTGCGTCTCATTACAAAGGGAACTCGCGCCTCCAACACAGTTTGACTGTATAAAGGGCTAAATGTTATACGTGTTTCATTCAGCGTGTGCAAGGAGCGAAATTAAAAGAGCAACCTTTGACTTGTGCAGCACTACTGCTGCATAAGCTGTGGCTCTTCTACTTTCTAACCCCTGAGGGGGGGTTAAAGGTTACCTTTGAAATTGGTTCAAGTAGGCTTCGGCCTACACTCTGCTCCCCCTGCAGAGCCCGGGCTACAACACCGCTCGTTGCTGTCCGGAAGTGCTGGCTGCACAGAGCCAAACACCTCGCCAATGTGTCAGTGGGGTCCAGCACCGCCAGCTGTTCCCCTGCTGTGCAGCCGGCAACGTGTCCTGCAAAAGCCACGCAGACACTTGCTCTTGTACCTTCTGCTCCACATCCTGGTTCCAGTACCGTCAGCTGGTTCCGGGCAGAGCCTTTGGCTTAGGTGCCTCCCTCTGGGTATCCGAGTTCCACCAACGTCAGGTGGTCCTTGGTAGTGCTTTCAGGCACGGGTACCTCCTGCTTAGTAACCGGGTTCCAGTAACGTCAGCTGGTCCTCGGTAGTTCCATTGGCTCTTGGACCTTCGGCTACCCATCCGGGTTCCAGCACCGTCAGCTGGTTCTCGGCAGTGTCTTTTGCTCTTGTACCTTCTGCTCCCCATCCTGGTTCCAGTACCGTCAGCTGGTTCCGGGCAGAGCCTTTGGCTTAGGTGCCTCCCTCTGGGTATCCGAGTTCCACCAACGTCAGGTGGTCCTTGGTAGTGCTTTCAGGCACGGGTACCTCCTGCTTAGTAACCGGGTTCCAGTAACGTCAGCTGGTCCTCGGTAGTTCCATTGGCTCTTGGACCTTCGGGTAGCCATCCGAGTTCCAGTTCCATCAGCTGGTTCTCGGCATTTTCTCAGCCTTCTTGTACCTTCTGCTACATTTCCAAGTTCAAGAGACTAAACACGATGACCCGGAAGAACACCCCTAAGATGACGACGACACCAGAGACGACAACCACCGTGATGACGACGACCCTGGAGACGATGACCCTGAAGACCACCCCGATGACGACGACCCCGGAGACCACCCCGATGACGACGACCCCGGAGACGACGACCCTGGAGACGACGACGACCTGGAAGACCGAGAAGCAGAAGAACAAGAGGCTGCAGAACAAAGAGCAGAAGGACATTAAGCATAACACAAAATATCAGAGCAAAAAAATATTATGTAAATTATAAGCAGAAGAAGACTAAGCAGTGTATGGGGGTGAGTCCGTTCCTCCTCGTGGTGCCCCTGGATAAAGCCTGATGCTGCAGGCCAAACTGAACGCGGACAAATGTAACTGGTTTGTGACAGGCAGAACGGAAGGTGTAATCTTCAAACTTTTATAGATAACAACTACGGGAATGCCTGTCACAAATAAGAATATGATGAAGAAGTTGAATATGATGAAGATAATAGTAAAATAAAAAGAATATGAACAATGTAACCCAAAAAATAATAGGTAGAAGATGAAGAAGAAGATGAATAAGGTGAAGAAGTTGATGTCAAAGAAGCTGATGATGAGGATAATTAAGAAGAAAGCGTGGGAGAAGTAAAAAAGAAGGTGAAGGGCGTGGAAGTAGTGAAACATCAATATCTGACATAAAAAAAAAAAAAAATAACATAGTCAAATTCTTTCTAACGCCGAACTTCATAAAAAAAAATTAAAAATCCTGCTATTCTATTACATTGGGCTAAACCTCTGTCCCTTTAATATCTCCGCCACGTCCCCCAATACATCCTACATTATTCTTAGTTGTTTTCCTTCATGTAGAATGAACCTACAAGTTTATAAAGGGTTTATTTTAATTCCGATATTTTCGTCCCATTGACTTGCATTGGGATCGGGTATCGGTATCGGATTGGATCCGATATTTTGACGGTATCGGCCGATACTTTCCGATACCGATACTTTCCGATATCGGAAAGTATCGCTCAACACTACTTATGACCGATATGTAGCTATATGTAAACCGTTGTATTATACAGTCATTATGAACAAAGTGAAGTGTGTTAAATGTGTTATCTCAGTGTATATGGCAGGATGTGTTAACTCATTAATTCATACATGTGCTGCATTTAGCCTCGTGTTCTGTCGGTCTAATCGTGTCAACCATTTCTATTGTGATATCAATCCAATCCTAAGACTTTCATGTAAAGATACATTTCTTAACCAAATTTTCTCATTTGTTTTTGCTGGTTCTATTGAAGTAGGCTCTTTTTTATGTATTGTGATATCATATGTCTACATTATGTTTGCCATATTTAGAATAGGTTCATCTGGAGGTAGGAGCAAGTCTTTATCCACTTGTGTCTCTCATTTTACTTGTGTAGCCTTATTCTACTGCCCGGTTTTCTTTATGTACTTGCGACCAAATTCTGCATATGCAGAGGATCAGGACTGGGTAGTGTCAGTGTTCTATACAGTAGTAATTCCTATGTTAAATCCCATGGTCTATAGTTTAAGGAATCAGGATGTTAAAAAAGCTCTGGTGCAACTTAATGTAAATAGGATTTGCTGTGTATAGAGATAGCAGAAACACAATTATTGTATCACATGATGTCAACTTTTTTGTATATACGTATATTCAAATAGGGTCAGGCCAAAAATGAAAATAAAATAAAACACAAAGTATAATGAAAATGTGAAAAGCCCTGTAGCAAATATAATTAGATAAAATGCTCAAATAAGTGATCAGAGTTTATATTTCATGAATGTTTTCTTTCACTTATTATCCTGAGTTTTTTAATTTGGTTGAATGCTCACCATTTGGTGTTTATGTTTGCATTACCATTTAAATTTTCCTTAAAAACATATAGACCAACATTTGCAACTATATGCCTATTTTGTGCCATAAGACTATCAATACAAAATGTATACCATGCAGTATGTGGATGCTGTCTATTCCTGCATAAACAATAAACGGATAAAATTACCTATCCTTGGTCCTTTGCATGCCTGTCACTCCACTGCTGCTTTTCTTTCATTGTCTAAAAGCTTTCTCTTCATTCTTTTACGGTCATGTCATCCTTCGACCCAGGCTTTAATTAGCCACCCCCTACATGGGTTGCATCCCACGTGACTATTGGGGCCCAGTCAGCAATGGCGGTGTCAAAAAACCAAACTGAAGAAAAGGAAAGAGGAAGCTATGGGAAATAGAAAGAGGAGAGGCAGCAGTAAGACAGTTATACGGAGGGCCAATGAGGTCGATTCATACAAAATATAATCAATGAGATTTTATTCTCTTGCCTGAATTGAACAAATATGTGTTAGGGTTGGCAGAACGCACTAAATAAAATATAATAATAAAGTACATTCGACACCTGGGGTCCACCATGCAGAGATGTAAAACTGCAGCTAATGTGAACAATGGCGAACTAAAGGTAGAGAAATAGCAACCTAAACACACAGTCTTATCCATCACACAGTGTGAACAGAAAACTAAGTAGCAAGCTCTGTTACTCCACAGAGCGGCAACATACCGCAGAGCACTGAGTGCTATACCCTGTTAAACATCACAGGAGTATGGAAAATAATAACACTAGATACAAACCCTGTTAAACTCACAGAGGAACGAAGTTCACTAACAGAGCAGATAGCATGCAGTCGTCTTAGGGCCCCTTCACACTGGTCGATTCTGCTACGATTACGACGCATTTGCGTCATATTCGACATCGCAGTACGAGCTCGTAGCCAGCGGTCACACTCTACGATGTTAACGCTTTTTCTGACGTAGTTGCGATGTGAACGTCACGCGTCGCAATCGTACGCTACCCTTCACACCGCCATAGTCCTACGACTCCGAGCGTGACGTATTACCAGCATGGGCGTGCTAAAACGTCACGCCCAATCAGGAGACAGGTATGCGGAAGCCCAACCCACGTAGTCGCATTACGAGCTCGTATGACCGCCGTCACATACTACGATTTCGACCGCCACAGCGAGACATTTACGACGAAAGAAAGTTCTGCTCTTTCTTTCACATCGTACGATGCTGGGCTGCGTCGCAAATCGTAACGCCATGTCACACTTTGCAACCTCGGAACGAGGACGGATAAACGTCACAAATCGAACGCTCGTTCAGACTTTGATTGCACAGTGTGAAGGGGCCCTTACAGTCAGCGACTGCACTCAAAACAACTTCTCTCCGGAGGTGTCGGAATTCTAGTGGCTATACCCAGCCCTGAATTCATACAAACAAACTCCTCTCCGGAGGTGCTGGAATTCTAATGAGCACATGCAGACAGGCCACACAATTGCAAAGTTCATACACACATGAACATAAGTTGATACTAGTGCACCAGCATGCGCCATTGAGAGCCTTTTATACCTTAAGCTCACGTCCAGTCAGACAGGACCTTTCCTGTATTCCAATCTGAAGCTGCCACATCACCAGAGCAGCTGTCATCCGAGCACCAATGAGAAGGCACCACATCACGGACATGCTAAGTGGGGTGAAATCTGGACTTGGGCTCCAGAGCACATCGCTGCACGTGTATACCAGTAGTCACCATAGACTTAGCTGGAGAGCCAGCAGTAACTGCACATACAGCATGAGCCTGGGAAAGGCGCTGGGACCGGAGTCTGCGCTGAGCAGTCATCTCAGTGGCCGATCCTGAAAGGGAGACCACAGCACCAGACAAGGCTTGGGATCTAACCCATGCAGTGGAAAAATACTGGCACCTAACATTTTGTTTGAGTAGAATTTCAGGAGATTTAGCGTGCTAACGCACTAGGATGTGTAATTTGTCTAAAAAGCAATAATATTTTAAGTGCTATATTTAAATTGCCAAAATGAGTCCAGCAGTAGCTCCCACACGCATAAGTATAATAATAAAATGTTACAGTTAGAAGGGACCTCAAAGATCATCATGTCCGACTCCCTATTCAATGAAGAGAAGGATTCACTAAACCATATCTAGCAGATGTCTGTCCAGCTTCTGTTTGAAGACTTCCACTGAAGAAGAACTCACCACCTCTCAAGGCAACCTGTTAAACTCATTGATCACCCTTACTGTCAAAATGTTTTTTTCTAATATCTAATCTGTATCTTCTCTCTTTCAATTTCATTCTATTGCTTCTTGTGTTTTCATGTTCAAATGAGAACAAGTATGATTCCTCTGCACTGTGACATCCCTTCAGATATTTTGATACTTAAGTCTCCTCTTAGCCTTCTTTTTTGCAAGCTAAACATTGTCAGATCCTTTAATCGTTCCTTGTAGGACATACTTGGGAGTCAGCTCACCATCTGGTAGTTCTCTGAACTTGCTCCAGGTTTTCAATGTCTTTTTTAAAATGTGGTGGCCAAAACTGAACACAATATTTCAGATGAGGCCTGACCAATGAGGAGGAAAATTACTTCACATGACCTAGACTTTATGGTTCTCCTAATACATCCTAGAAGTGTGTTTGCCTTTTTTTGCTGCTGCATCACACTATAGATTCATGTGCAGTCTGTGATCTATTAGTATACCCAAATCTTTTTCACAAGTGATGTTGCTTAGTTCTATTCCTTCCATTCTGTAGATGTCTTTTGTTTTTCTGTAAAGCTGGAAAAAACATAATTTATTACCGTGCCGACACAGACCGCATGGGGAGCCCAGTATCACACAAGACAGGATTAGATACACGGCTCAGCATACTGTATCACACAGGATAGGATTAGATGCACTGCCCAGTATCACACAGGATAGGATTAGATACACAGCTCAGCAGACAGTATCACACAGGATAGGATTAGATACACAGCTCAGCAGACAGTATCACACAGGATAGGATTAGATACACAGCTCAGCAGTCAGTAACACAGGATAGGCTTAGATATGCAGCTCAGCAGACAGTATCACACAGGATAGGATTAGATATATGGCTCAGCAGACTGTATCACACAGGATAGGATTAGATACACATTGTTAGGTGTTGAGTTCCCACCGCTGCACAGGGGGAATCTTGAACCATCTCCGCTGCGGTCTCTCATTCTCCTCCGGCCGCAGTGGAGCCTGCTCAGCAGAGACGTTGGTCCCAGCGCCTGGCTTGGACCGATACTGCACGTTTGGTTACTGCTGCCCTTCCAGGTTCAGCCATTATAACCAATACTGTTTAGCGGTGAGCAGGCGCTCCTGCGACTAAGTCCTGCTTTTCTCCTTCTGAGCATGGAGGACCTCTCATTGGAGGTCGGGGGTCACACGCTCAGGCCCTGTAGCAGCTCCTATTGGTTCACTAGGAAGGTCCTGGAGAGTTGCAGCTATAAAAGGTTCACATGGCTACACTGCCATGCGCTAGTATAAACCTGTTATCGTGTGTATGTGTGGTTGTATGCCTGTTCTGGTGATTGCTCCTTAATCATTCCCATTCTTAGTGATGTTGAATACTCGCGAGTCGCGAATGTTGGAGTTAACTAGCGCCTGACAGGGCTAATCTACACATAAAAGCGCTGTACGCACTCTGTGCGGCTATCTCCAGTTACTCCTGACAATCGGTCAGTGCAGGGTGGGAACTTCCTCTTGATCTAAGCATCTGACTCAGGGCATCATCAGGTGCGGACCCAATAGCCACCGAGGGTCAGAGCGGGATCAATCAACAGCATTGTGGGGGTGAATTGCAGGGATCCCACTAGATTCATTTGTTGCACCCTGTGACTGCTAACAGGGCACATCGTTTCCTTTATTCCCTGCGACTCTGTGAAGTAACAGAGTTCGCTCCTATACAGACCAGGTGATGGAACCCATGTCTATTTTGGCATAGTACCGCCAAATAGTGCTGCTATTAACTAGCAGCAGGTTCCACTCCTGCACGGTGGACACCGGGGTATGAACGCAACTTTAATATCATTATATTTACTCGGTGCGTTCCGCCAACCCTAACACACAGCTTAACAGACTATCGCACAGGATAGGATTAGATACAAGGCTCAACAGACAGAAACACACAGGATTGGATTAGATACACGGCTCAGCAGACAGTAACACAGGATAGGATTAGATACACGGCACAGCAGATAGTATCACACAGGATAGGATTAGATACACAGCTCAGCAGACAGTGTCACACAGGATATGATTAGATACACAGCTCAGCGGCCAGTAATACAGGATATGATTAGATACACGGCTCAGCAGACAGTATCACACAGGATAGGATTGGATACAAGGCTCAGCAAACAGAAACACACAGGATAGGATTAGATACACAGCTCAGCAGACAGTAACACACAGGATAGGATTACATACACAGCTCAGCAGACTGTCACACAGGATAGGATTAGATACACAGCTCAGCAGACAGTATCACACAGGATATGATTAGATACACAGCTCAGTAGACTGTATCACACAGGATAGTATTAGATACACAGCTCAGCGGTCAGTAACACAGGATAGGCTTAGATACACGGCTCAGCAGACAGTATCACGCAGGAAAGGATTAGATACATGGCTCAGCAGTCTGTATCACACAGGATAGGATTAGATACACAGCCCAGTATAACACAGGATAGGATTAGATACACAGCTCAGAAGACAGTATCACACAGGACAGGATTAGATACACAGCTCAGCAGTCAGTAACACAGGATAGGATTAGATACACGGCTCAGCAGACAGTATCACACAGGATAGTATTAGGTACACAGCTCAGCAGACTGTGTCACACAGGATAGGATTGGACACACAGCTCAGCGGTCAGTAACACAGGATAGGATTAGATACGTGGCTCAGCAGACTGTATCACACAGGATAGGATTAGATACACATCCCAGTATCACACAGGTTAGGATTAGATACACAGCTCAGCAAACAGTATCACACAGGATAGGATTAGATACACAGCTCAGCATACTGTATCACACAGGATAGGATTAGATACAAAGCTCAGCAGACAGAAACACACAGGATAGGATTAGATACACGGCTCAGCAGACAGTAAGGGTACTGTCACACAGTGCAATTTTGATCTCTACGACGGTACGATTCGTGACGTTCTAGCGATATCGTTACGATATCGCAGTGTCTGACACGCAGCAGCGATCAGGGACCCTGCTGAGAATCGTACGTCGTAGCAGATCGTTTGGAACTTTCTTTCGTCGCTTGATCACCCGCTGACATCGCTGGATCGTTGTGTGTGACACCGATCCAGCGATGTGTTCGCTGGTAACCAGGGTAAACATCGGGTAACTAAGCGCAGGGCCGCGCTTAGTAACCCGATGTTTACCCTGGTTACCAGCGTAAACGTAAAAAAACCAAACAGTACATACTCACATTCCGGTGTCTGTCCTCCGGCGTCTCAGCTTCTCTGCACTGTGAGCGCCTGCTGGCCGGAAAGCGAGCACAGCGGTGACGCGGTGACGTCACCGCTCTGCTTTCCGGCTATGGTGCTTACACAGTGGAGAGAAGCAGAACGCTGGGGGACAGACACCGGAATGTAAGTATGTACTGTTTGTTTTTTTTACGTTTACGCTGGTAACCAGGGTAAACATCGGGTTACTAAGCGTGGCCCTGCGCTTAGTAACCCGATGTTTACCCGGGGACTTCGGCATCGCTCCAGCGCCGTGATTGCAAAGTGTGACCGCAGTCTACGACGCTGGAGCGATAATCATATGACGCTGCGACGTCACGGATCGTGCCGTCGTAGCGATCGAAATTGCACTGTGTGACAGTACCTTTACAAACAGGATAGGATTAGATACATGGCTCAGCAGATAGTATCACACAGGATAGGATTAGGTACACAGCTCAGCAGACTGTCACACAGGATAGGATTAGATACACGGCTCAGCAGACTGTATCACACACGACAGGATTAGATACACGGCTCAGCAGACAGTAACACAGAGGATAAGATTAGATACACGGCTCAGTAGACTGTATCGCACAGGATAGGATTAGATACACCACCCTCTGACACAGACTGCAAGGGGAGCCGGTGTCACACAAGATAGGATTAGATACATGGCTCAGCAGACAGCATCACACAGGATAGGATTAGATACACAGCTCAGCAGACAGTATCACACAGGATAGGATTAGATACACAGCTCAGCAGACAGTATTACACAGGATAGGATTAGATACACAGCTCAGCAGTCAGTAACACAGGATAGGATTAGATACATGGCTCAGCAGACTATCACATAGGATAGGATTAGACACAAAGCTCAGCATACTGTATCACACAGGATAGGATTAGGTACACAGCTCAGCAAACAGTATCACACAGGATAGGATTAGATACACAGCTCAGCATACTGTATCACACAGGATAGGATTAGATACATGGCTCAGCAGACTGTATCACACAGGATAGGATTAGATACACATTCCAGTATCACACAGGTTAGGATTGGATACACAGCTCAGCAAACAGTATCACACAGGATAGGATTAGATACACAGCTCAGCATACTGTATCACACAGGATAGGATTAGATACAAAGCTCAGCAGACAGAAACACACAGGATAGGATTAGATATACGGCTCAGCAGACAGTAACAAACAGGTTAGGATTAGATACATGGCTCAGCAGATAGTATCACACAGGATAGGATTAGGTACACAGCTCAGCAGACTGTCACACAGGATAGGATTAGATACACGGCTTAGCAGACTGTATCACACACGACAGGATTAGATACATGGCTCAGCAGACAGTAACACAGAGGATAAGATTAGATACACAGCTCAGTAGACTGTATCGCACAGGATAGGATTAGATACACCACCCTCTGACACAGACTGCAAGGGGAGCCGGTTTCACACAAGATAGAATTAGATACATGGCTCAGCAGACAGCATCACACAGGATAGGATTATATACACAGCCCTCTGACACAGACTGCAAGGGGAGCCGGTTTCACACAGGATAGGATTAGATACACAGCTCAGCAGACAGTATTACACAGGATAGGATTAGATACACAGCTCAGCAGTCAGTAACACAGGATAGGATTAGATACATGGCTCAGCACACAGTATCACACAGGATAGGATTAGATACATGGCTCAGCGGACTATCACATAGGATAGGAATAAATGATAAATGAATGAATTGATGCCCTGAAGAAGAGAGCAGGAAAGCTCTTGAAACGCGTAGGCTTCAATAAATCACCTAAAAATTTACACCGTGTGCGCGGTCTTCAGTTTACCTAAGACTACTACTCTCAACATCCTATAGGATAGGAATAGACACACAGCTCAGCATACTGTATCACACAGGATAGGATTAGGTACACAGCTCAGCAGGTAGTATCACACAGGACAGAATTAGATACACAGCTCATCAGACATTATCACACAGGATAGGATTAGATACACGGCTCCGCAACAGGATATGCCAAAGGAGTGGACCTTTTCATTCCAAGAATTCCACTCATTCCATCTGATTTGCCTTTTGATTTTAAACACCTCCAATTTTGAGTTTGACTGGCATTTGCAATGTCCATTAACAAGGCTCAGCGACAGTCTGTGAAAGTAGTAAGGATCAATTTGCAATCTCCATGCTTTTCTCATGGTCAACATTATGTGGCCAGTTCAAGAGTTGGAACTGCCAAAAATCTGTTCATCTTTGCACCAGAAGGAAAAAACAAACATGTTGTTTATCAAAACGCTCTTGAATGAGTTGAAAATAAAATACTTTCAATACTTAGGTAATCGTTTAGTTAATTTCTGTTGCAAATCTGTAGTGTATGATGTGAAATGTTTTTATGTGCAATATAATCATTGTAATTTGTTATAACTAAGAACAGTTAGTTACTATGCCCAGGCAATGCTAGGCTCTTCAGCTAGTTGTTTATAATTTAGAAAAAATAAAATATTCCAATAATTGGAAAATGTATCTTTGTGAAGGACAAACATAAATAGTATTTAAATAAAGTATAGGTAAGATAAAGAGAATCGATGAAAACATGCAAAATATTTATCACTTTGCTCAGACTTGAAAAACTCATAATCATATTGGACTCTCGTGTACTCATGTTGATTTTTTAAGTGATCACTCTTGAATTTGTTATTACCCTCTCTGTTAGTAATCATTAATGTATGTGATGAGTGCATTAAAATATGTACCTTTTACGGTCTTCTGCCATTTCTAACGCTGTTCTGCTCCTTTCCTGCTTCCTATGAGTGCAGTTATGACCTGATGGCTCATAGAGTGTATTTAATGCGGGCCGGATATCACATTTTCAAGTCTATAAGACACAGATTGAGGCTATTATGATGTACAGGTGCTTCTCACAAAATTAGAATATCATAAAAAAGTTAATTTATTTCAGTTATTCAGTACAAAAAGTGAAACTCGTATATTATATAAAGTCATTACAGAGTCATCTATTTCCAATGTTTAGTTATGTCTATGTTGATTATTATGGCTTAGAGCCAATGAAAACCCAAAAGTCATAATCTCAGTAAATTAAAATAATTAACAAAATACACCTTCAAAGGCTTCCTAAGCATTTAAAAAGATCACTTAGTCTGTTTCAGTAGGCTCCACAATCATGGGGAAAACTGCTGACTTGACAAATGTCCAGAAGGCAGTCATTGACACACTCCACAAGGAGAGTAAGTCACAAAAGGTCATTGCTAAAGAAGCTGCCTTTTCATAGAGTGATGCATCGAAGCATAATAATGGAAAGTTGAGTGGAAGGAAAAAGTGTGGTAGAAAAAGGTGCTCAAGCAACCGGGATAACCGCAGCTTTGATAAGATTGTTAAGAAATGGCCATTCAAAAATTTAGTGGAGATTCACAAGGAGTGGACTGCTGCTGGAGTCATTGCTTCAAGAGCCTCCATACGCAGACGTATCCAGGACATGGGCTACAAATGTCGCATTCCTTGTGTCAAGCAACTCATGACCATTAGACAAGGCCAGAAGTGTCTTACCTGGGTCAAGGAGAAAAAGAACTGGACTGTTGCTCAGTAGTCCAAGGTGTTGATTTCAAATGAAAAGTAAAATTTGTATTTTGTTTGGAAATCAGGGTCCAAGAGTATGGAGGAAGAGTGAAGAGGCACACAATCCAAGCTGCTTGAGGTCTAGTGTGACGTTTCCACAATCAGTGATGGTTTGGGGAGCCATATCATCTGTTATTGTAGGTCCACTATGTTTTATCAAGACCAAAGTCAGCGCAGCCATCTACCAAGAAATTTTAGAACACTTCATGATTCTCTCTGCCGACAAGCTTTTTGGAGATGTAAATTTAATTCTCCAGCAGGACTTGGCACCTGTCCACACTGCTAAAAATACCAATTTCTGGTTTAAAAACAACCATATCACTGTGCTTGATTGGCCAGCAAACTCGCGTGACCTTAATCCCATAGAGAATCTATGGAGTATTCTCAAGAGGAAGATGAGAGACACCAGACCCAACAATGCAGATGAGCTGAAGGCTACTATCAAAGCAACCTGGGCCTCCATGACACCTCAGCAGTGCCACAGGCTGATCGCCTCCATGCCACGCCACATTGATGCAGTAATTGATGCAAAAGGAACTCCAACCAAGTATTGAGTGCATTTACTGAACAAACATTTCAGTAGGCCAACATTTCGAATTTTAAAATCATTTTTCAAGCTGGCGTTAAAAAGTATTATAATTTACTGAGAATGCCTTTGGGGTTTTCATTGGCTGTAAATAAACACTTGAAATAGATCACTTTGTTTGTAATGACTCTATATAATATATGAGTTTCACTTATTGTACTGAAGAACTGAAATAAATTAACTTTTTGATGATATTCTAATTTTGTAAAATAAAACACCTGTATTTGCTTTGAGTCTCATAGACTTACAATGACTAGAGCCGTGTTGGGAATGGCATACGACAGCAATGGGTAAGTATTTTAGTACACTCACTGCATACACACATTTGTAACAAAGGAAGCAATACAAATTTTGGAGCGCTGTTTTTTTTTTCTTTTCTAGAAGAAAAGATAAAAAGGTACCAGAACTAAACATGCTATGTATTTCCATTACATGTCCAAGAAAACTAAAGTTGATTGGCACATATAAAAAAAAATAGATAAAATCTTCAAATTTTATTCCATATATGTTAAATAAATACAATTCAGATGTTGCTGAAAGAAAAAAAAACACTCTTACACATTTCTGCTGCTCTGTGCATTCTTGGTCTATGACAACTTTCTCTTTCTTTGCACATAAAGGACACACTTCATCATTAATTGCATGGTGAGTAATTTCTTCAATTTTTTCATTATAGGCAATAAAATACAGGTAACGAAATTGCTATATTGACTAAAATTAACTTTTTGTTAGGGGCCTTTCAGATACGGTTCCAATACCTGAAATATGTTTGCGTGAATGAGGCTTTGAAAGGCATTTCCAAAATGTCATATCTTACTTATGTCATGAATAGTGTTGAGCGATACCGTCCGATATTTGAAAGTATCGGTATCGGAAAGTATCGGCCGATACCGGCAAAGTATCGGATCCAATCCGATACCGATACCCGATACCAATACAAGTCAATGGGACTCAAGTATCGGACGGTATCCCTGATGGTTCCCAGGGTCTGAAGGAGAGGAAACTCTCCTTCAGGCCCTGGGAACCATATTAATGTGTAAAATAAAGAATTAAAATAAAAAATATTGCTATACTCACCTCTCCGAGGGAACCGGCAGCGTTGTTTGCTTAAAATGCGCGCTTTTCCTTCCTTCCGTGACGTCACGGCTTCTGATTGGTCGCGTGCCAGCCATGTGGCCGCGACGTGACCAATCACAGCAAGCCGTGACGTAATTTTCAGGTCCTTCTAGGCATTCAGTATTTTAAAATTACGTTTCGGCTTTGTGATTGGTCGCGTCGCGGCCAACATGGCGATGCGACCAATCACAAGCCGTGACGTCACGGGAGGCAGGAGACGCGCGCATTTTAAAATGCGCGCGTCTCCAGCCTCCCGTGACGTCACGGCTTGTGATTGGTCACGTCGCCATGTTGGCCGCGACGCAACCAATCACAGAAAGCCGTGACGTAATTTCAGGTCCTTCAGTATTTTAAAATTACGTTCCGGCTTTGTGATTGGTCGCGTCGCGGTCACATGGCGACGCGACCAATCACAAGCCGTGACGTCACGGGAGGCTGGACACGCGCGCATTTTAAAATGCGCGCGTCTCCTGCCTCCCGTGACATCACGGCTTGTGATTGGTCGCGTCGCCATGTTGGCCGCGACGCGACCAATCACAAAGCCGGAACGTAATTTTAAAATACTGAATGCCTAGAAGGACCTGAAATTACGTCACGGCTTTCTGTGATTGGTTGCGTCGCGGCCAACATGGCGACGCGACCAATCAGAAGCCGTGACGTCACGGAAGGAAGGAAAAGCGCGCATTTTAAGCAAAGAACGCTGCCGGTTCCCTCGGTGAGGTCCAGGCTGCGTCGGAGAGGTGAGTATAGCAATATTTTTTATTTTAATTCTTTATTTTACACATTAATGTTGTTTCGATACCGATACCCGATACCACAAAAGTATCGGATCTCGGTATCGGAATTCCGATACAGCAAATATCGGCCGATACCCGATACTTGCGGTATCGGAATGCTCAACACTAGTCATGAATGTTTGAAGGCTTTAGAAAAATATTTAGAATTGAGAGTCCTCAGTGGTTGATACCTTTTAATGGCTAACTGAAAAGATGGTAACAAATTGCAAGCTTTCGAGACTACATATGTCTCTTCATCAGGCAAAGACTAAAACAAATTCTGAAGAATCACATATTTATGCACAACATAGTATAGTGAAAAAAAAAAAAAAAAAAGAGGGGAAAAAAAACCATGGATAAGCTAGGTTACAATAAACAGTTACGTCCATAAATATTGGGCCAATTCTTAGATAAGGATTGTTTTATTGTCCTGTGATTAGGGTCTCGTTCTGGTGTGATGACCCCACATGGTCTGAGGGGCAAGTTCATTAGTTGATGTAAAAAGACATAAATCCGTGTGACACATTCATTCCTGCATTTAGAGTGTCAAAGGTCGTCATCAGTTTATATTCCCAGACTCTTCTGTCTCTCTGAGTTTTGAAGTTACTTTTCAATACAAGTAATTTCATGTCCATAATGCTATGATTTGGGAGACAGAAATGTATTGCCACAGGTATATCCATTCTTTTTTCTTTTATTGTATGGCGATGAGAGTTCATCCTTGTTCTCAGTTTCTGCCCTGTCTCCCCCACATACAGACCCCCAGTTGGACATTTAGTACAAATAATTAGGTACACAACATTAGAAGTGATGCAGCTGAATGTACCTGGTATCTTGTAGTCCTGGTGTGAATTGGGGATCTTTATCTTGTCCGTGGTCATTATAAATGGACAGGTTTTACATTTTTTCTGATTGCAGGGAAAGGTACCTGCAGCTGTTGGAGAGGACAGGGAGCTTCTGACAATGATGCTTCTTAGATTTGGGGGCTGCCTAAAACACAGTAGTGGGGGGTCTGGAAAAATGGATTGTAAGCGGGCATCTTTTTGCAGTAAAGGTTGTAATTTCCGTGCAGCTCCCCTTAGCGCCTCCAGATTTGGATTGTAGGTGACCACTAGAGGCACCCGGTTATTTTCTTCTTTAGTTTTGTAATGTAGCAGGTGATTCCTTGATATTCTGGTGGCTCTTGTGATCTGATTTTCAATTGTTCTTGGATGGTAGCCCTGATTCAAAAAGGTCTTTCTAAGGCGACCCAGGTGTTCATCTCTATCCATTGGGTTGGAACATATACGATTGTATCTGATGGCTTGGCTGTAGACAATGGAGTTTTTTATGTGTTTTGGATGGAAACTGTCCCATTTAAGGTATGTTGGACGGTCGATTGGCTTCTGATACAGGGATGTCTCTATTTTATTGTTCTGCAGCTTAATGATGGTGTCTAAAAAGTTAATTTCAGTGCAGGAGTAGTTGAGTGTCAAGTTGATGGTAGGATGAAATTGATTAAACTGTTCATGGAACGACTTTAGCTGTGGCTCAGACTCCGTCCAGATGATTAAAATGTCATCAATGTAGCGGTAGTACGCCAGGGGCCTGATGGGACATGAGGACAAAAAGTCGCTTTCAAGCTTGGCCATGAACAGATTTGCATACTGTGGGGCCATTTTACTTCCCATTGCTGTGCCAGTCTCCTGTAGATAGATCTTCTTGTCAAACTCAAAGTAATTGTGGGTGAGGATAAATTTTATAAGTTTCACCACAGAATTTGCATCAGTCCCTGTGTTTTCCAGGAAGAATATGCAGGCATTTACTCCATCCTGATGTGGGATATTGGAGTACAAAGATTCCACATCCATGGTGACCAGGATGGTTCCTTCTGGTAGAGGACCAATTGCTGATAGTTTATTCAATAGGTCAGTTGTGTCCTGAATGAAGCTGGGTGTATCTTTTACTAGGGGTTTAAGAATACCCTCTACCCATCCAGATACCTGCTCAGTAAGGGTGCCCACACATGAAATAATTGGTCTTCCTGGGTTTCCAGATTTGTGGATTTTGGGAAGCATGTAGAATGTCCCTGTTCTTGGACTTTCTGGTATCAGGTCATTGGCTCTTATGGATACGTCAGGCAGACAGGATACTAACTTGTTGAGTTCCTTGTAATAGTCCTGTGTAGGATCCGACTCCAATGTTTTGTAGTAGCGTGTGTCCATAAGTTGTCTGTTTGCTTCCTTCATGTAGTCTGATGTGTTCATCATGACTATTGCACCTCCCTTGTCAGCAGGTTTGATGATGATTTCTTTGTTGGTTTTCAGAGACTGTATGGCCTTTCTCTCCTGGGCACTGATGTTGAATGCTTGTGTCCTGTTAGTATCTATGATGGTGGATTTTATCAAATGTCTGAAGGAGACTATAAAATCCACCATCATAGATACTAACAGGACACAAGCATTCAACATCAGTGCCCAGGAGAGAAAGGCCATACAGTCTCTGAAAACCAACAAAGAAATCATCATCAAACCTGCTGACAAGGGAGGTGCAATAGTCATGATGAACACATCAGACTACATGAAGGAAGCAAACAGACAACTTATGGACACACGCTACTACAAAACATTGTAGTCGGATCCTACACAGGACTATTACAAGGAACTAAACAAGTTAGTATCTTGTCTGCCTGACGTATCCATAAGAGCCAATGACCTGATACCAGAAAGTCCAAGAACAGGGACATTCTACATGCTTCCCAAAATCCACAAATCTGGAAACCCAGGAAGACCAATTATTTCATGTGTGGGCACCATTACTGAGCAGGTATCTGGATGGGTAGAGGGTATTCTTAAACCCCTAGTAAAAGATACACCCAGCTTCATTCAGGACACAACTGACCTATTGAATAAACTATCAGCAATTGGTCCTCTACCAGAAGGAACCATCCTGGTCACCATGGATGTGGAATCTTTGTACTCCAATATCCCACATCAGGATGGATTAAATGCCTGCAAATTCTTCCTGGAAAACACAGGGACTGATGCAAATTCTGTGGTGAAACTTATAAAATTTATCCTCACCCACAATTACTTTGAGTTTGACAAGAAGATCTATCTACAGGAGACTGGCACAGCAATGGGAAGTAAAATGGCCCCACAGTATGCAAATCTGTTCATGGCCAAGCTTGAAAGCGACTTTTTGTCCTCATGTCCCATCAGGCCCCTGGCGTACTACCGCTACATTGATGACATTTTAATCATCTGGACGGAGTCTGAGCCACAGCTAAAGTCGTTCCATGAACAGTTTAATCAATTTCATCCTACCATCAACTTGACACTCAACTACTCCTGCACTGAAATTAACTTTTTGGACACCATCATTAAGCTGCAGAACAATAAAATAGAGACATCCCTGTATCAGAAGCCAATCGACCGTCCAACATACCTTAAATGGGACAGTTTCCATCCAAAACACATAAAAAACTCCATTGTTTACAGCCAAGCCATCAGATACAATCGTATATGTTCCAACCCAATAGATAGAGATGAACACCTGGGTCGCCTCAGAAAGACCTTTTTGAATCAGGGCTACCATCCAAGAACAATTGAAAATCAGATCACAAGAGCCACCAGAATATCAAGGAATCACCTGCTACATTACAAAACTAAAGAAGAAAATAACCGGGTGCCTCTAGTGGTCACCTACAATCCAAATCTGGAGGCGCTAAGGGGAGCTGCACGGAAATTACAACCTTTACTGCAAAAAGATGCCCGCTTACAATCCATTTTTCCAGACCCCCCACTACTGTGTTTTAGGCAGCCCCCAAATCTAAGAAGCATCATTGTCAGAAGCTCCCTGTCCTCTCCAACAGCTGCAGGTACCTTTCCCTGCAATCAGAAAAAATGTAAAACCTGTCCATTTATAATGACCACGGACAAGATAAAGATCCCCAATTCACACCAGGACTACAAGATACCAGGTACATTCAGCTGCATCACTTCTAATGTGGTGTACCTAATTATTTGTACTAAATGTCCAACTGGGGGTCTGTATGTGGGGGAGACAGGGCAGAAACTGAGAACAAGGATGAACTCTCATCGCCATACAATAAAAGAAAAAAGAATGGATATACCTGTGGCAATACATTTCTGTCTCCCAAATCATAGCATTATGGACATGAAATTACTTGTATTGAAAAGTAACTTCAAAACTCAGAGAGACAGAAGAGTCTGGGAATATAAACTGATGACGACCTTTGACACTCTAAATGCAGGAATGAATGTGTCACACGGATTTATGTCTTTTTACATCAACTAATGAATTTGCCCCTCAGACCATGTGGCGTCATCACAACAGAACGAGACCCTAATCACAGGACAATAAAACAATCCTTATCTAAGAATTGGCCCAATATTTATGGACGTAACTGCTTATCACCCATGGTAATTCTGCTTCATGTCACCTAGCTTATCCATGGTTTTTTTTCCCCTCTTTTTTTTTTTTTCTCTATACTATGTTGTGCATAAATATGTGATTCTTCAGAATTTGTTTTAGTCTTTGCCTGATGAAGAGTCGTATGTAGTCTCGAAAGCTTGCAATTTGTTACCATCTTTTCAGTTAGCCATTAAAAGGTATCAACCACTGAGGACTCTCAATTCTAAATATTTTTCTATCTACTGGCTAACACGGTACCAAGATATATTTCTTTCCTGTAACAAAATGAAGGCTTTAGAAAATCCTATACAATTTTTTTTTAAGTATGGATTGTTGATGAGGTTTTCGCATAAATAGATACTCTGATCTTTACTATGCAGGTCAGAATTTCTTGAGTAGGGAGTGATGTCACAATAGCTATGTTGACTGCGGGAAGGAACACCGTCTAACTCTAAGTGACATTCAATCTATCCCTTTTGAACCTTAGAAATTGAAGGAACTTGTCCCTAGGGAATCTTACTCCTTTTTCCCATTCACACAAAACACGTATTACAATTCCATTCCATTCCAAAACTTACCATTGGTTTGAATGAATATAGAGACTTAAGCCAATATAGCATAAATTATATTAACTACTAACAGTAAATACATGAACACTTTTACATGAACACACAGCAGACAGTAAATCTTGTTACCTGAGTATGTCCCCGTAAAGGCACAACCGTACTTACACATAAAGTGTCTATATGCACACATATGGAATTTCAGTAGGGATTAAACAAAAGAGTTTTACATTAAATACAATGCTTTTAGATATTTATATACAATATATATTGAATCCAGACTAAAGGACTGGATTTGTTTATGTCCTTAAACCCCATCACCGGCTGAGTTAACCCCTTCCCGACATGTGCCATATATGCACGGCACTGCGGGAGCTGCATTCTCACAAACCGCTGTACATATACTTCTTTTCGATCATGCAGGCTCACGCTGAGCGCCGATCGAGTATGGCTATCAGCTCTGTATGAGAGCTGACTCTTTACAACAACTGTCACGATCGGTGCTAGCACCGATCACGGACGTTTAACCCCCTGATGCCGCTGTCAATAGTGCAAAGACATAGAGGAGCATCACAGAGGGAGGAAGCTTTCTGTCTGCTCCCATCAGCACAACGCAATGCAATGGTAGTTTGCAATCATCAATACACCTGTCAATAAATAACCAAACAGATATAATTTCCAAAATGGGGTCACTTGAAGGGGGATTCTGCTTTTCTAGCACTTAGAGGCTCTATGTATGGAATCCGCAAACTATTCTATGAAAATCTGGGCTCCAGGAGGCAAATAGCGCTCCGTCCCTCCTGAGTCTCACCGTGTGACTAAGCAGTACTGTACAGCTACATTCAAGATAAATTGTGGGACAAATTTTGGTGTCATTTTTACCCATTTCCCATCAAGAAAATGTAAAATCTGGGGCTCACACTAAATCTTCGTGTTAAAAATAATTGTTTTTTCTTCACTGCCCAATGGTTTAAAATTCTGTGGCACACCTGTGGTGTCAATATGATCACTTACCCCTAGATGAACTCACTGAAAGGTGTAATTTGTAACATAGAGTCACTTATGAGGATTTTTGCTGGTCTGGCACCTCAGGGGCTGTACCAATGTGACATGGCACCCTCAAACCGATCCAGCTAATTCTGATCTTCAAAATGGTGCTTTTTCCCTTCTGAGCTGTGCCTCAAAAGTAGTTTTCAACCACAAATGGGATGTTGGTGTACTCAGGAGAAATTGGACTACAAATTTTGGGGTCTATTTTCTCCTGTTATGTAGCGTAAACACCTCTGCTTGCAGTCCCTCTCTCCCTGCAGAGACACCAGAGTACTCAACGACAAGGCTCCCATCCTCTCCTTCCAGGTCTGCTGCTGCCCGGGGTGCGTGGACACCTAGCAAGTCTGTAGGCACTGTGCTTAGGTTGCATGTGTGCACACTTCCTCTTTCTTAAAGGGGCCACGCACATTCCTCTAAAGTGTCCCCAGCGAATAGCTGGAGGTCGCTTACTATTTAAACCACCTCCTCCAACATGGAGGTGCCTGTGCAATGTTGTGAGCTTGTTCCTAACATGCTTGTCAGTTCCCAGGTCCCTGTCCTTGCATCTCAGCCTGCTGCACCCGCCAGTGCTTTCCTCAACAGTAGCTCAGTCTGCTGCACCTGACAGTGGTTCCTTCAACTGTAGCTGAGTCTGCTGCACCCACCAGTGCTTCCTTCAATGGTAGTTGAGTCTGCTGCACCTGCCAGTGCTTCCTTTAATGGTAGCCAAGTCTGCTGCACCAACCAGTGCTTCCTTCAATGGTAGCCGAGTCTGCTGCACCCGCCAGTGCTTTCTTCTATGGTAGCCGAGTCTGCTGCACCCACTAGTGCTTCCTTCAATGGTAGCTGAGTCTGCTGCACCCACCAGTGCTTCCTTCAATGGTAGCTGAGTCTGCGGCACCTGCCAGGTCTTCCTTCAATGGTAGCCGAGTCTGCTGCACCTGCCAGTGCTTCCTTAAATGGTAGCTGAGTCTGCTGCACCTGCCAGTTCTTCCTTCTAAGGTAGCCGAGTCTGCTGCACCTGCCAGTACTTTCCTCAATGGCAGCTGAGCCAGCTGCACCTGCCAGTGCTCACCTCAATAGCAGCTGAGGCAGCTGCACCCACTAGTGCTCACCTCAACGGCAGCTGAGCCAGCTGCATCCACCAGTACTCATCTCTCCGTCAGACTGTCCTGTCTGCAGCTGCAGTCCCTGTCATCTTCTCTGCCTGCCTGCATCTGTTGGACATTCTCCTGGGCCATTCCAACTATCCGTTACTAGGGGTCAACCGCCATCTACCCATGGTCAGTCCTGGAGTAGCATCTGGATCACCTGCCTTGTCTACGGACTATGGTGCTGTTAGCTGCTGCGTCTCCGTGGTCAGATTGGGTGAGGCTCCTAGTCATGCCCCTTCAGGTCTTCCTTGGGCTTTGGCACAGTGGTTCCACCACCCAGCCACCCACCATGTTACTCTTGCGAAAATGCAAAATTTGGAGCTAAAAAATATTTTTGTTGGAAAATTGTGATTTTTTTTTCATGGCTCAACTTTATAAACTTCTGTGAAGCACCTGGTGGTCCAAGTTGCTCACCACACATCCAGATAAGTTACCTGAGGGGTCTAGTGTCCAAAATGGTGGAACATTTGGGGGTTTCCACTGCTTAGGCACTTCAGAGGCACTCCGAATGCGACATGGCGTTTGTTAAAGTCTAAAGGAAAATTTTGTGAAAAAGTTAAATGCTTATTTTTTCTTTCCACATTCCATTAATTCCTTTAAAGCATCTGAAGGGTTAATAAACTTCTTGAATGTGGTTTTGAGCACCTTGAGGGGTGTATTTTTTAGAATGGTGTAACTTTTTGGTATTTTGTTTCATATAGGCCCCCTGAAAGGCACTTCAAATGTAATGTGGTCTGTAATAAAATGGTTTTGCAAATTTTATTGTAAAAATGAGAAATTGCTAGTCAACTTTTAACCCTTATAACTTCCTAACAAAAAAATCTGTTTCAAAAATTGTGCTGATGTAAAGTAAACATGTGGGAAATGTTTGTATTAACTATTTTGTGTGATATAACTCTCTGATTTAAGGGCAGAAACATTAAAAGTTTGAAAATTGCTAAATTTAAAAAAGGTTCATCAAACTTTAGATTTTTTTTACAAATAAACGCAAGTCATATACAAATTTTTTTACCACGATCATGAACTACAATGTCTCAAGAAAACAGTCTCAGAATCAGTGGGATCCATTGAAACATTCCAGATTTATTACCTCATAAAGTTACAGTGGTCAGAACTGAATAATTGGCCTGGTCAGAAAGATGAAAACAGACTTGGGGGTGAAAGGGCTATTCAGGGACGGGCTGGGCCGGGTGGCAGGAATGCATATGCCTCCCAGGCCGGTGCCTAAACAGCTGCACAGGGCCACTGGAGGACTGGCAGTGCAGTATGTGATGAGCAGGCCAAGGGGGGCGGGACACGCAGCATGCACCTGTGGCTGGAGCCCTGGCTGGCTTCAGTAAAGTGCATGCAATGGTGAGAGGGGGCAGCTCCTGGCACACAAGAAGAGGAGGAGGGTGTATTACTTACATAGTGATTGCACACAGCATCCTCCTCTTTTGTGTGTGCAGATCTGTCTCCAATGTCTGATCACCCAGGACCTAGAAGAGGAGGAGCATCAGGGTGCAGAGCAGCAGCTCAGGATGGCAGGACATGGACAAGATGAGAGGTAGCTGCCCTTTGTGCCCACTGCCCAGCACATTCCAGCTAACCTCTCCAGCTGCCCATCTCAACGTTTGCTGTGCTAAGTAGTAGGGGGGTGGGGGCATTTGACAAATTAAACATAGCAGGTCAGTTTTCCTGGGTTTGTGTGCTATCCTGTGTGTGTGTGTGTGTGTTTTCCTGGGTGTGTGTATGAGTTTTCCTTGGTTTGTGTGCTATCCTGTGTGTTTGTGTATTTTCCTGGGTGTGTGTTTTCCTTGGTGTCTATGTTTTCCTGTGTGTGTGTGTTTTCCTGGGTATGTGTGTGTGTTTTCCAGAGTATGTGTGTGTGTTTTTTTTCCTGTGTGTGTTTTCCTGTGTGTGTGTGTTTTCCTGTGTGTGTGTGGGGGGGGGGGGTAAGTGTGTTTTCTTGGGTGTGTGTGTGTTTTCCTGGGTGGGTAAGTTGGTGTGAGTGTTTTCCTGGGTGGGTATGTGCGTGTGAGTTTTCCTGGGTGGGTATGTGTGTATGTGTGTATGTGTGTATGTTTTCCTGGGTGGGTATGTGTGTGTGTGTGTGGTTATGGGTGTGTTTTCCTGGGTGGGTATGTGTGTTTTCCTATGTGTGTTTTCTCATGTGTGTATGTGTGTTTTCTCATGTGTGTATGTGTGTTTTCTCAAGTGTGTGAGCGTGCATGTGTGCGTGTGTTTTTCCTGTCTTTGAGGGTGCATGTATGTGAGTGTGCATGTGTGCGAGCGTGTGGACAGCTTATAATTTCACTTTAAAATAACAAATTTGTAATGTATATATATCAGTCCCAGAGTACCCTATATGGTGGATAGTCATCGGCCCCGGCGTATCCAGCGTGGCAAATAGTGGTCGGCCCTGGCTTATCCCACGTGGCAAATAGTGGTCGGCCCCAACGGAACCCGCGTGGCGGATAGTTGTCAACCCCGGCGTATCCTTGTGACATAAATGGCATCTTTAAAGTGCCCCTGTCAGCAGGATTGTGCACAGTAATCTAGACACAGTGTCAGCTCGGTGCCGTTATACTGATTACAATGATACCTGGTGATGAAATCCATCTTATGGTTGTTGTGTAATCTTTATTTTCAGTTTTGTGTTAATGATATGCTCGCGGTCTGTGGGGGGTCTTCATGTGGTGCTCTGATTAGGTATTCATAGTGCAGACTGATGACTTGTCACTGATCCCACAATGACTGCCCCCTAGTTTACATAATGAATATTTTATAAATGTATATCATGGGAAAAATAAATCCACTTCTGCAGGCAGATGCCAGCTGTGGCGCCTGCGCTGCAGTCTGAGCGCATATGTGCTGTGTATATAATTAATTTGTTAAAGGTTATCCTGAAATTAATGTAAAAAAATCTGTTTTGAAAATGGCACCAGCCTCGCCTGCGCAGTAGCAACTATCAGTGTACATAGAGGTGATCCGATGGCTGCTACTGCGCAGTTGGCACCATCTTTGTAGAGAAAAAAAATATCCTCCTCCAAGATGCCACCGCCGGTGCATGCGTAGTAACAGCTATTGGATCACCTTTATGTACACCCGATAGCTGCTACTGCCAGGCTGTGGTTGTGGTTTACAAATACTGATGTAAAATACTGAACGTGTGAACAGGGCCTTATTCTGTATATACACTGTATATACACACTTCTCCTGTCACATTGTAGGAGAGGCTATATTGCACATCTGGATTGTCATTATTGGTTTATTTTTTATAGTCTTATGGCCAAACAAAAACAAATCTTGGAAAACCCGTTTAAATGGGTTACCCCAAGTAACCCCCTCTCCTTGGTATATGGGATAACTTGACAATCTCTGGGACCCCCATAATCTCGAAAACTGGATCTCTGAAGTGCATCACCTAACTAGAGCTGTTGTCGATCCTGTGCACTGTGGCACCATTCACATGTGGCTCTCATAATCTTGTATTGAAAGCTTGTGATGTAACTTCTGACTTCCAGCTGTCAGAAGCTGCGCTTACAAAATGGTGCTGTGGGACCAGAGCGGTGCTCAAAAGCAGGGAAGATGCCAGAGGGTGAGAATATCACTGAGGTTAGGGGGCTTATACTTAAAGCGCCAATCCAGCTCTGAAAAAAAATCAAACTGCTGGAGTAAGTAAATAAAAATCCACTGATCGGGGGTGGGATGTGTTATTATATGTGGGCTGGTGGGATTTTTTTGGCAGGGCTGCTTTTTTGTCTGAGTCTGGCTCTGGACAGAGCAACAGACCGCCCGCAGAGCGGAATCCTGCACTGGTCTGAGAACTATGACCCGGGCAGCAGAACACCACAACACCACTGATAAGACCATCTGTCTCCCTACCTTTCCATATAGATGTGTGTGTATATATATATATATACATATATATATACGAGTGATTGCGCGCCCTTAGGGCGCGTGTGGTGGTAACGTACACCAATTACACTAACCAAAGTGCAGCGGACCCAAGTTAAAATGGTGGATGACAGATGCACAGGTGCAATAATACCAATACTGCAGCCAGCCTACAATGAGGATTTGGCCGCCTGGCACACCTATGCAAAAATGATCTGTATGTGGCGTGTTCACACAGAAATACAAAGCATATGGCTCTGTCATCCACCATCTTAACTTGGGTCCGCTGCACTTTGGTTAGTGTAATTGGTTGGAGGCCTCAGACAGGTAAGCATCTCTGCCTGTGTACTGTTTTTTTGTCTTGAATAGTGGTTTTTTTTTGTCCTCCTATTGTTTTTTTTTTTTTGTTTGTTGTTTGCGTAGGAGCGGCAATATGTGAGGACCCTTGACGTGGGTTGTCGGCTTAAGTATTGTGGCCATAATACCAACTAATACCTTACATACATTGTTATGTTTTTGGACACATCATTTTTTCAGGGTGCAGCTGGGCCCTAGATGGCTCTGTATACTGTGGCCTCTGTTCACACAGGATGCATGATAGCAATGGCTGGCCCGCTATATGGCATTACTAATAAGCCTGAGCCATATGCTTTGTATTTCTGTGTGAACATGCCACATACAGATAATTTTTACACAGGTGTGCCAGGCGGCCAAATCCTGATTGTAGGCTGGCTGCAGTATTGGTATTATTGCACCTGTGCATCTGTCATCCACCATCTTAACTTGGGTCCGCTGCACTTTGGTTAGTGTTAATTGGTTGGAGGCCTCAGACAGGTAAGCACAACTCTCCATTGCCAAGTTTCAGTAAACATGAGTTGTACTCCACTTCGTCCTGAGATGTTCTCATATTCTGTTGTAACTGGAACCGTGAAAACTAATTCCAGGATTTTCAGTATTTAATGGTGGACTGTACAATTTGGGCTCTTTTCCACCTTCCACTATTGGTAGGGCTTGACGAAAGTCACCACCGTTTATGAAAACTTTTCCACCAAACTTTTTTTCCACTTATGTCTTGGAACAAATTATCCACAGCGTTCATATTAAAACAGGGAGTCATTGTTACTTCGTCCCAAATAACGACAGATGACTCTCTAAGCTCCTTTGCTTGAAGTGAGGTTGGCTTAATTTTTGACACTGTGTCTCATTTGTTTTAATTCCAATGCTAAACTTGGAATGGTAAGTGCTACCGTTTTGTAGTAATGTAGTCACAAATCCAGTGGAGGCTACAGAGCAAATAGACTTCTTTTCTGCTTGTAGTGTCTTGTGCAAGCAGTTGTACAAAAATGTCTTCCCACTGCCTCCTGGTGTCAGGACTCTGAACATTTTTTACCTTTTGTGCATTACTGCCCTTTTCCAAGATGGTGTCTTTGGTCTCATGTGCACTGTGTCTTCCTGCTATAAACTCCACCCCAGCCTTCAGTCTGTGCTAGAGTATTCTGCCTTGCATCCAGCTCCTGACCTCTGATTACTTCCTGGCTATATACCTGCTCTTGTGAACCTGTGTGGTGATCCTGCTACTCTGCTCTGAGTTCCTGCTGCATACACCAGTTTAAAATAATCCTCCTTCATCTGCTGCTCATGTTTACTTCCATCTGCATTTGCTGGACATGTAAGCTGTTGCTGCTCTGCAAAAACCTGAGACTATTAACCAGGCCTCCCTGGTTGAGCTAAGATATGATTTGAACTGCCTTATAAGCTTATCTATCTGTGTTTGGACTAAGACAAGGATTTTTTCGTGTCAAGTATCCTCAAGAATAACTGTGCTTCATAGACTTTCTGCTTGATTGAATTTTCCTCTGAAGTTTCCTATAGACTGCTAAGCTGCATTTAATATTTATACCAAGTGTTGTGGACTTGAGTTTCTCTCTGCACCTGTTTGAATCACCATGTGATAATATAGAATTTACCACTTATAAAACTGTGTCCTGTAGTTGTCTTGTTCCACGCAAAGAGTCTCCTGAGTTATCCCCTATAATTATTACACCTGGGCCATCCAGAAAAAAACAGTGTGAGCTAGTGTCGTCTGGCTGTGATGCAGCATTGACTGCTTACATAATTGCATTGAAAGCTGATTTCTGAGCTTCATTAAGCATAGCTTTCAATTGCTCAGCCTCCTGCTTTATTACAGCATAATTCAGTTGGTCCAGTATTTAATCTGGAACATTTACTGGAGTTGGCAATCCGCAGTCAGCACAGGACTTTTTATTGCTTAAGAGCACTTCATTAATATCACGAAGAGCCAGCTGCTCAGCAATTTCTGGAGTATACCACCTGGTGTAATCCTCCATAAATTCGGTTTTATATTTTTGCCATAATGCCAATGATTTAGCTGGTTCCCCATATACACAAATTATAGCAAATAATTTGCGAAGTTGGTAGGGCATTTGGAAAGCAATTGCATCCGTTATACCGTCTTCCCATTGGGAATCGTCTTCCAAAAGATGAAGATCAATGCACACATTTTTATACGTGTCATGTATGACTCCATTGACAATCCTTAAGTCAGCATAAGACTTTGCTCCTCTTACGTGAAGTAAAAGGAGTCTTAGGTAATACAGCTCACCATCTGTTAAAGAGACTGTATGCATTCAGGTTTTTGTTTTCCCAAAGTGAGCCCCGTCGTTTTTTCCATCCTTCTAGTATAATGCAGCATTATGGATGTAAATGGTGTAATGCAGCATTATGGATGTGATCCATAACGCCGGCATAACTGTCGATGCAGAAATTCCTTTTGATTTTGTTTTACATATTCGATCCTGTCGGATGCAATTTTGATGTAACTGTCAAAGATAAATTGTTGCGTCAACTTCCCAGCATTTAAAAGGGGATTGAACTTGTCACGAATGGCCAGCCTGTATGCATAGTACTGCAACAGGGTGATTTTTTTCTTGTTGATAGTGTTGAGCATTCCGATACCGCAAGTATCGGGTATCGGCCGATATTTGCTGCATCGGAATTCCGATACCGTGTTCCGATATTTTCTGTATATCGGATACTGGAATCGGAAGTTCCCACAATTCAAAGTGCCCGAATTCAGCCAATGAGGAATGATTAGAAGTGTGGGCACATCCTGTTCTGCATGGTGGGCATGTAAGTACTGGCATGGCTGTGATTGGCTGCTGAAATGATGTCATGATGCACTATAAAAGTCGCTGCGGCCATTTATGGCTCACTTTGCTGTGAATTCAGTTAGGGACAGGATGCTGTGTTCTGACTGAGGGCCAGTTTAGAGATAGCAATTTGCTTCATTGTGCTTTACCAAGGCTAATTTAGCAACCACTGTGTGAGATCCTTGCTTTTGCCTTGCAGCACTGTTCACAGCTGTCTGCAAGGTCTCTGTGTGTGTGACTAGAATTAGGAATTTAGGACCTGAGGGATGACGTCACGGCTTCTGATTGGTCGCGTGGCGGTCACATGAGCGGCACGCGACCAATCAGAAGCCGTGACATCATGGAAGGTACTGAACGCGCTCATTTTAAACAAAGCAGGCTGCCGGTTACCAGCGGTGATGTCCAGGCTGCGTCGTAGAGGTGAGTATATCAAATTTTGTATTTTAATTCTTTATTTTACACATTAATATGGTCCCGATACCGATTCCCGATACAACAAAAGTATCGGATCTCGGTATCGGAATTCCGATACGGCAAGTATCGGCCGATACCCGATACTTGCGGTATCAGAATGCTCAACACTAGTGAGTGCACATCGCTCTGTAGTCTGTCCGCAGCCACAGCCGGTTGTAGTCAGCTCAGAGTGTGTCACTGCCTCATACTGTTCTATCCATTGTCCTTTTTTGCAATTAGTGCAGCCTGCTGCACATTTTTTCAAATATTTCCTATTAGTGGCTTTCTATCCATATACAGCTAAATTGTGGAAAAACACTACATAGGATTACATAGAGCAGCTTTTTTTGGCCTTGCAGCGCCGTTTACGGCTGTCTGCATGGTCTCTGTGTGAGTGCACATCGCTCTGTAGTCTGTCCGCAGCCACAGCCGGTTGCAGTCAGCTCAGGGTGCGTGACTGCCTCATACCGTTCAATCCATAGTCTTTTTTTGCAATTAGTGCAGCCTGCTGCACATTTTTTCAAATATTTCCTATTAGTGGTTTTCCTTCTGTATCCAGCTAAATTGTGGAAAAACACTACATAGAATTACATAGAGGAGCTTTTTTTTGGCCTTGCAGTGCCGTTTACAGCTGTATGCATGGTCTCTGTGTGAGTGCACATCGCTCTGTAGTCTGTCCGCAGCTACAGCCGGTTGTAGTCAGCTCAGGGTGCGTCAGTGCCTCATACCGTTCCATTGTCTGTTTCTCAATTAGTGCAGCCTGCTGCACATTTTTTCTATAGTGGAAAAACACTATATAGGATTACATAGAGGAGCTTGTTTTGGCCTTGCAGCGCCATTCACGGCTGTCTGCACGTTCTCTGTGTGAGTGCAGCTCACTCTGTAGTCAGTTCTGCAACAAAAAAACAAAAAAAATGATAAAGTTCACCAAACACACCACTTTACAGTTGTGTAGGCCACATTAGCTCATATTAAAGTCTAGACCATACTTTAGAAAATTAGTGTTTCTTTTACCTGTTAGGAGCTGTTCAGGAATAAGCACACTAAGCCCTTAGTACTTTTCTGCTTATCTTTATCAGTCAACCAAGATGAAGAAGGCAGGGAGTAAGGCACGTGGGCGTGGGCACGGAGCAGGGAGAGGATGTGGGGATTCTGTGCCTGCTGCGGGCAACGGTGACTCATCATCACCCAGTTTCAGCAAGGAACAGTCCTTCATGCGCAGCTTTGTAGGAGACCGCCGTACACCGCTGCTGCGTGAAGAACAAATTGAAGCCGTTGTCGGATGGATGGCAGCTAACGCATCGACTTCAATTAGTGCCACATCCTCTCAGGCACAGAGCACTGGTGAGCACCCATCTGTCTCTTCACCACCTGCCGAATTGCCCAGGCAGTCAGAGAGCCCAGGACAGGAGCCATCTCTACTTCTGTTCTCTGAATCTCTTGGCTTGGAAACAGGGGGCCAGCCAAGCAGCATTGGAGAAATGGAAGAAGAGGCAGTATGCAGTGATGCTCAACAGCTTTGTCTCTCTGACTCTGAAGAGATGGGTGGGCCAGTGCCTACGGTCACCACACTGCAGTACACAGCTGATGATGAGAATCAGGTGCCACTTTCTGGTGCGTACTGTGCTGCCGAGACTACCCAGGAGAAGCAGTTGGTGGCAGAGGGTAGTGTAGATGATGAGGTCCTTGACCCATCATGGCATGAGGTATAGGAAGATGGTGAGAGCAGCTCTGAGGAAGAGATTCCCCAAAGAGGGAGAGGGAGGGGGAAGACTGCGGTTCCTGTAGCCTCCACTTCGGCACCCATTAGGAGCACGCCTCTTCCAAAAGCCAAAACAGGTGCTCCCAAGACTTGCAGTGCCTGGTCCTTTTTTGACACAGTTGCAGATGACATTTGCTTTGTCAAATGAAAGGTGTGTCATCAGAAAGTCAAAAGAGGGGAAAATATCAGCAACCTCAATACCACAAATATGTGGAAACATGTGCGGACCAAGAACGCGGTGGAGTTACAAAAACACACTGAAGACCTAGGCCAACCAACAGCGGCACCTACCACCTCTTCAGCTCGTGTTGTTGCCTCTTCCTTTAGCTCACACGCAGCTGGTTCGGCTTCCTCACAGGATCGCCATGGAAGAACCTCTGGCACTGTTGTCCAGAGACCCACTGTAATTCCACCCACAGCACCACGTTCCCAGTCATCCTCACACTCCCAGCCCAGTCTACAGCCATCAGTAGCACATGCATGGGAGAAAAGGTGGCCATTCTCGGCAAACCACCCCCAAGCACAGGCTCTGAATGCTGGCATTGCAAAACTAGTGTCCCTTGAAATGCTGTCATTCAGGCTGGTGGAGACTGACAGTTTCCATAACTTGATGGCATTAGCAGTCCCACAATACAATGTGCCCAGCCACTTTTATTTCAGCAGGCAAGCCGTCCCTGCCCTGCACAAGCATGTGGAGGGACACATAAAACACGTGCTACTGAATGCCGTCAGTAGCAAGGTCCACCTCACCACCGATGCGTGGACCAGTCACCATTGATAGGGTCGAAACCTTTCCCTCACTGCCCATTGGGTTAATGTTGTTGAGCCAGGTATAGATTGGGCGAGTGGCGCACTACGTGTTCTGCCAACTCCAAGGATTGCAGGAATCCAGTCTGTACGCATTGACTCCTCCACATACACAAGTTCCTCAGAATCATCGCTGCAGGAGCCGTCACAGTCCACCTCCACATGGACCCATGAACGTTTACCTGTTACGACCAACATGAGCACAGCTGTGGCCAAACGTCAACAGGCCATCTTGAAATTAATTTCTTTGGGGAATCGAAGTCACACAGCGCAGGAGCTCTGGAATGCCATCAAGCAGGAGAGCGACATGTGGTTTGTGCCAGCGAATCTCCAGCCTGGCATGGTAGTGTGTGACAATGGCCGAAATCTGGTGGCAGCTTTTGCCCTAGGCAACCTCACTCGCATCCCATGTTTGGCACATGTGCTCAACTTGCTGCACAAGGTCCGCCTAGAGTGTGCTCACTTGCGGCGTTCCAGCATGGCAAGATCGCGCATTGCAGCTCTGCAGCGCCGATTCTGCCTTCCGGAACATCGCATCATATGTGACCTACCCACCAGGTGGAATTCCACGTTACATATGTTGGAGAGGTTGTGTGAGCAGCAGCCAGCAGTAATGGAGTACCAGCTGCAACAGGCGCAAAGAAATCGCACTCTGCGCCGTTCAGACTTCACAACCACTGAGTGGGCCACTATGAAGGACATCTGTCAGGTTTTGCATTCCTTTGATGATTCCATGCAGATGGCGAGTGCAGATGATGCACTAGTCAGCATGACTGTCCCACTTATGTGCCTGCTTCAACAAACACTGCAAGCGCTAAGGGATGATGTTGTGGAAGAGGTGGAGGATGAGGAGTCACCAATTTCATCAGCTTCTGGACAGTCAGCGCCATGTGGTTCCTCACAAAGGCCTAGGCAGGGGACACTTTGTGAGGAGGATGAGAAGGAGTCAATGGAGGAGGAAAACATCGGTCCAGAGGAGGGAGTAACACAATTCTCCAGTAGTCAGTGTGTAGAGCGAGGGTGGGGTGATGCAGAGCAGGCAGAGATCACGCCTCAAGCAGGGGACAGCGTTTCTTGGCCAGTTGGCAGTCTGCAGCACATGGCTGATTACATGCTGCAGTGCCTGAGAAACGACCGCCGCATCGCCCACATTCTCAACACGGCTGATTATTGGGTGCACACCCTCCTAGATCCTCGCTACTGGGACAACTTACAAAGCCTCATAACACCGTTGAACCGGGAGCGTAAAATGCGGGAGTACCAAGACACACTGGTGAATTCCATCATCTTCTCCAGTCCAACTGAGAGCAGTGCTGCTAGTGCTTTACAAAGCAGCTCAGTGTGTCGAGACAGTGGAGGAAGCTCTGCTCAAAGAGGGAGCAGAAGCAGTGCCTCAACACAAGGCAAGACCAGTATGGCCCAACTGTGGCACAGTTTTGTGTGCCCGCCACACATGTCTACACCATCACAGACGGCTCCAGTCAGCAGGAGGCAACGTTTCCGTCAGATGGTGACAGACTACATGTCTTGCCCTCTTACTGTACTCCCAGAAGGCTCTTCCCCCTTCAAATTTTGGGTCTCTAAGTTTCATACATGGCCAGAGCTAAGCCAGTATGCATTGGAGGTGCTGGCTTGCCCTGCTGCTAGTGTATTATCGGAACGCGTCTTTAGTGCCGCATGTGGTGTACTTACAGACTGTCGCATGCGACTATCCTCCAATAACGTTGACCGGCTTACTTTACTGAAAATGAACAAGGCCTGGATCTTGCAGGAATTTGCCACTCCTCTTCCAGATTAAATAATTGGTTGGCTACAGTATCCATGTCTCCTGTTGCGTTCATGTTTCTACCACCTGAAATGTAATCCCTGGGCTCCAATACCGCCAGTTGATGCGCAGAAGTGCCGTCTGCACAGTCAAAACACATTACCCAGTGTTATTGGGTTTCAGTAACGTCAGCTGATCCCCAGCTGTGTAGCCGGCAATTTGTCCTGCGACTGCCATGCTGACACAACTACTGAAATTTAAGAGAACCTGTCCCCCCCAGACGTTTGTTACTGAAAGAGCCATCTTGTGCAGCAGTAATGCTGCACAATGAAAAGGTAGCTCTTTTAGTTTAGCTCCTTGCACACGCAGAACTTAACACTTATAAAATGTGTCCCCTCATACCGTGAAACCGTCCCGGAGGTGGGACTTTCCTTCGTAATGGGACGCAGCACAGCCGTCATTCCTACCCCCTTGGTGCTGTGCGCCGACTCCTCAGCGTTGTTTGAATCTGTCCCGTAGCCTGCACTGTTATGTTATCCCTTGGCCATGCGCACTTAGTGCTGCCCGTCTTCTGATATCATTTGTTGTCAGGCTGCCTACGCCTGTGCAACCGCGCTGCCCGAGATCCCGCCTCGCAGTCTCTTCTGATTTAATCACACTGCGGGCCTGGGATCCATGGGCATGCGCAGTTCATATCTTCACCTCAGGCTCTCACTCATCTCCCTCCGCTTTCTTCAGACTGTGCGCCGTCAGCTGATCCCTAATAGGATGCCACGGCCGTGACGCCGCACAGTCTGAAGAATCCGGAAGGAGGGGAGTGAGAGGCGAAGATATGCACTGCGCATGCCCATGGATCCCAGGCCCACAGTTTGATTACAGTAGACGACACTGCCAGGTGGGATCTCGGGCAGTGCGGCCACACAGGCGCAGCCAGCCTGACACCAAATGATTTCAGAAGATGGGCTGCACTAACTGCGCATGGCCAAGGTTGAACATAACAGCACAGGCTATGGGACAGATTCAAACAACACTGAGGAGGTGGCGCACAGCGCCAAGGGGGTAGGTATGACGGCTGTGCTGTGTCCCATTTTGAAGGAAAGTCCCACCTCCGGGACGGGTTCACGGTGTCAGGGGACACATTTTATAAGTGTATAGTTCTGCGTTTGCAAGGAGCATAATTAAAAGAGCCACCTTTTCCTTTTGCATCCTTAGTGCTGCACAAGATGGCTCTTTCAGCTACAAATGCCTTGGGGGGTTAAAGGTTCCCTTTCAACTTCCTGGAATCAGGCTTCGGCCTACACTCTGCTCCTCCTGCTGTCCCTGGGCTCTAACACCGCCAGTTGGTGCTCGGAAGGGCTGGCTGCACAGAGAAAAACACTCGCCACTGTGTCAGTGGGGTTCAGTAACACCAGCTGTTCCCCTGCTGTGTAGCCGGCAACGTGTCCTGCAAACACCACGCAGACACAACAGACAATAAGATGCCTCCAGTGCAAGCTTCGGCCTACACTCTGCTCCTCCTTGATTCCCTGGGCTCTAACACCACCAGTTGGTGCTCGGAAGTGCATGCTGCACAGAGAAAAACACTCGCCACAGTGTCAGTGGGGTTCAGTAATGCCAGCTGTTCCCCTGCTGTGTAGCCGGCAACGTGTCCTGCTAATGCCACGCAGACTCAACAGACACTAAGGTGCCTCCAGTGCAGGCTTCGGCCTACACTCTGCTCCTCCTTGATTCCCTGGGCTCTAACACCGCCAGTTGGTGCTCGGAAGTGCAGGCTGCACAGAGAAAAACACTCGCCACTGTGTCAGTTGGGTTCAGTAACATCAACTGTTCCCCTGCTGTCTAGCCAGCAACGTGTCCTGCAAACACCACGCAGACACAACAGACACTAAGCTGCCTCCAGTGCAGGCTTCGGCCTACACTCTGCTCCTCCTGCTGTTCCTGGGCTCTAACACCGCCAGTTGGTGCTCGGAAGTGCAGGCTGCACAGAGAAAAACACTCGCCACTGTGTCAGTTGAGTTCAGTAACATCAACTGTTCCCCTGCTGTCTAGCTGGCAACGTGTCCTGCAAACGCCACGCAGACACAACAGACAATAAGCTGCCTCCAGTGCAGGCTTCAGCCTACACTCTGCTCTTCCTTGATTCCCTGGGCTCTAACACCGCCAGTTGGTGCTCGGAAGTGCAGGCTGCACAGAGAAAAACAATCGCCACTGTGTCAGTGGGGTTCAGTAACGCCAGCTGTTCCCCTGCTGTGTAGCCGGCAACGTGTCCTGCAAACGCCACGCAGACACAACAGATATTAAACTGCCTCCAGTGCAGGCTTCGGCCTACACTCTGCTCCCCCTGCTGATCCTTGGTTCCAATACCGCTAGTTGAGGCTCTAGGAAGACAATCTTGAATAGGTCCCCCTGGTTTCAGTACCGTCAGCTGGTTTCGGGCAGAGCCTTTGGCTTAGGTGCCTCCTTCTGGGTATCCGAGTTCCTCCAACATCAGGTGGTCCTTGGTAGTGCTTTTTGGCATGGGTACCTCCTGCTTAGTAACCAGGTTCCAGTAACGTCAGCTGGTCCTCGGTAGTTCCATTGGCTCTTGTTCCTTCTGCTCCCCATCCTGGTTCCAGTACCGTCAGCTGGTTTCGGGCAGAGCCTTTGGCTTAGGTGCCTCCTTCTGGGTATCCGAGTTCCACCAACGTCAGTTGGTCCTTTGTAGTGCTTTCTGGCACGGGTACCTCCTGCTTAGTAACCGGGTTCCAGTAACGTCAGCTGGTCCTCGGTAGTTCCATTGGCTCTTGGACCTTCGGGTAGCCATCCGAGTTCCAGTTCCATCAGCTGGTTCTCGGCATTTTCTCAGCCTTCTTGTACCTTCTGCTACAAGTTCAAGACCCTAAAGACAACGACCCGGAAGACCACCCCTAAGATGACGATGACACCAGAGACGACAACCACTGAGATGTCGACCCTGGAGACCACCCCGATGACGACGATGACCCCGGAGATAACGAACCTGGAGACGACGACACGGAAGACCGAGAAGCAGAAAAACAAGAGGCTGCAGAACAAAGAGCAGAAGAACATTAAGCATAAGACTAAACATCAGAGCAAAACATATTATCTAAATTATAAGCAGAAGAAGACTAAGCAGTGTATGGGGGTGAGTCCGTTCCTCCTCATGGTGCCCCTGGAAAAAGCCTGCTGCTGCAGGCCTAACTGAACGCGGACAAATCCTGTTTTGTAACTCTTTTGTGAAGAAGAAGGTGCAATCTTCAAACTTTTATAGATAACAACTACAGGAATGCCTGTCACAAATAAGAATATGATAAAGAAGTAGAATATGAAGAAGAAGAATAGTTTAATAAAAAGAATATGAAGAATGTAACAAAAAAATAATAGGTAGAAGATGAAGAAGAAGATGAATAAGGTGAAGAAGAAGTTGATGTCAAAGATTCCTGCTGCTGAGGATGATGAAGAAGAAAGTGTGGGAGAAGTAGAAAAGAAGGTGAAGGGCATGGAAGTAGTGAAACATCAATATCTGACAAAATAAAAAAAATCTTAACATAGTCAATATCTTTGTAACTCCGAACGTCTTAAAAAAAAATTAAAATTCCTGCTATTCTATTTGATTGGGCTAAACCTATATGCCTTTAATGACTCCGTCACCTCCCCCAATACATCCTACATTATTCTTAGTTGTTTTCCTTCATGTAGAATGAACCTACAAGGAAAGAAAGGGTTTATTTTAATTCCGATATTTTGGTCCCATTGACTTATATTGGTATCGGGTATCGGTATCGGCGATATCCGATATTTTTTGAATATCGGCCAATCCAATCCGATACCGATACTTTCCGATATCAGAAGGTATCGCTTAACACTACTCAACACTACTTGTCGATCTTGATCCACTGGTATGGATGGTAGATGATTGTCACCAATTCCTTGATGTTGCACACTTAGAGCAATTGGAGTTGTCAAATATGTTGTCCATCCACTGTCCCCATATGGGAATAGAAGTGGATATGTCATTGCATCACACTTTCTGTGAAGAAAACTGATTTGAACAGTTTGGTTTTCACTTTTGAGGTGAACTCAGATGTCCCTATTAAATAGGGGTTCACCCATTGCATTTTGATAAATTATAGCTACTTCATTGCACCTTGGTGCATTGTAGTGCCTCTGGTCATCATTGTAGTAATTTATTATTGACATTGTTATTCCGAGTGGATCGCGATTTTCTAATTCAGCAGTCCTCTCTTCCTCTATTTCAAATTCCCTCATAATTGTGAAGGCGCTTGCAAGTGGGTTAATTGCTTTCATTTTCTCTCCAAAAGATGACAGCAGTGCTAGGAGGCACTTTTTATTTGCTTGACTTCATGTACTTAATGCTTCTTCACTGTCCAAGATATAAATCTGGGAAAACTTGGGAGTACTACCCACAGCGGGATGCAATGGGGCAGTTTTGTGGTAAATTTGTCCATGAATTCGAAAACAGTATGGACATGACCAGGAGGTGGCGCTACTTGTGCTCCCATTGATGCCAAAGCAAGCAAGCTATTGTATTGACTTATATTAGCCATAAAGTTATTGGAGTGCTGATGCTCTCCTTTCATCAACTTGACTAATTGATTATCCATACGAATGAGACGTAATTGGATGTGCCTTCTCTTGTAGCAGGAAGGAAATGTTTTGTCCTGCGCCATTTTATCTTTGAAATTTTTAGATTGGCAGAACTGACATCGAAATATCAGTTCGCCAGTATAGTGCTCTTTAATACGTGTCTCATCAATTTGATTGAGAAGTCCTCTAGCAGAAAAATTTAACTTGCCGTGGTCGAGTGGATCTTGCATTTTTGGACACGTTTTCTATCTTGTTCTCTTTTTTGTTAAATACGTGTATCACTTTGTGTATTGCGTGTTGCTCGTTGTCGTGCAGCATTAGATGCTCTGCGTGATTCAGTTACTTCATTCGTTTCTCTTGCTCTGGCCGCCCTCTGTCGGGCTGCATCAGCAGTTCTTCGACAATTTTGTTCATCTTCTGTTTCATTAAGACGCAGGTTACGCATCCATATGCGATTCACTTCTCTACGTGCAGCAGCGCGCTCAATTTGATCCATCTTTGCAATCTTGCCTCACAGTGTAGCCTCACAGGCTAACATTCAAAAAAGGTTATGCCTTAACTCTCCACCAGGGGGAGCTCCTCTCCTTAGGTATCCATGGTTATGCCCAACTGTGGATGACTCATTGTGCACAGACACACGGACACGTCCAAATTACATATAATGATATAGTGTGTGGTGTGGCAACTGGTCATGAGGTTAATGGGTGGTATGTATCACAGAGGTGGGTGGCTGTTATGATCCTTAGTGGCTGAGGATCACAAATAGACCAGCAAGTGAATAAACTTAGGATAAGCTCTAGGGAGATGGTAACTGGACTGATCGCAAATCTGAACCTATCCAACACAACTAGAGGTAGCCGGTGAACGTGCCTAAAAAATTCCTAGACGTCTTGAGCCAGCCTGAGGAACTAGCTACCCCTAAAGAGAAAGAAAGACCTCGCTTTCCTCCAGAGAAATAATCCCCAAAGATATAGAAGCCCCCAACAAATATTAACGGTGAAGTAAGAAGAAGGCACATACATAGGGATGAAATCAGATTCAGCAAAAGAGGCCCACTAGTACTAGAAAGCAGAAAATAGAGCAGGGGTCTATGCGATCAATAAAAAACCCTACAAAATATCCATCCTGAGATTTCAAGAACCCACACACCAACTAACGGTGTGTGGGGAGAAACTCAGTCCACTAGAGCAACCAGCAAGCGAGGGAATCAAATTTTAGCAAGCTGGACAAGAAAACATGATAAACATTACTGATCAAAAAATGAGCAAACAAAACTTAGCTTGTCCTGGATGGACTGGGAGCAAGGTAGTCAGAAGGAATCTCAGTAGCACTGATTACATCGACAGCCGGCAACAAGTGAAAGTGAAACAGAGCTATATAGGAACCTCCCAGAGGATAACGAACCAGCTGATAGCCAGAGACCAGCAGGATAACAAACAAAGCCACCAGGGGGAGCCCAAAGCAAAAGTCACACCATACCACCAGAGACCACAAGAGGGAGCCTGAAAACAGAGTTCACAACAGTACCCCCCCTTGAGGAGGGGTCACCGAACCCTCATGAGAACCCCCAGGGCGATCAGGATGAGCCACATGGAAGGCACGAACCAAATCGGCCGCATGAACATCAGAGGCGACAACCCAAGAATTATCCTCCTGACCATAGCCCTTCCACTTAACCAAATACTGGAGTCTCCGTCTAGAAATACGAGAATCCAAGATCTTCTCCACCACGTATTCCAATTCTCCCTCAACCAGCATCGGGGCAGGAGGCTCAACCGGAGGAACCACAGGCACCACATACCTCCGCAACAACGAGCGATGGAACACATTATGAATAGCAAATGATGCTGGAAGGTCCAGACGAAATGACACAGGGCCAAGGACTTCCAGAATCCTATAAGGACCGATAAACCGAGGCTTGAACTTAGGAGAGGAGACCTTCATAGGAACGAAGCGAGAAGACAACCACACCAAGTCCCCAACGCGAAGTCGGGGACCCACACAGCGACGGCGGTTGGCAAAGAGCTGAGCCTTCTCTTGTGACAGCTTCAAATTGTCCACCACATGATTCCAAATCTGATACAACCTATCAACCACAACATCCACTCCAGGACAGTCAGAAGGCTCCACGAGGAAAAACGAGGATGAAACCCCGAATTACAAAAAAAAGGAGAAACCAAAGTAGCAGAACTAGCCCGATTATTAAGGGCAAATTCGGCCAATGGCAAAAAAGTCACCCAGTCGTCCTGATCAGCAGAAACAAAACATCTTAAATAGGTTTCCAAGGTCTAATTAGTTCGCTCGGTTTGGCCATTCATCTGAGGATGGAAGGCCGACGAAAAAGACAAATCAATGCCCATCTTAGCACAAAAGGTCCGCCAAAATCTAGACACAAACTGGGATCCTCTGTCGGAAACAATATTTTCAGGGATCCCGTGCAAACGAACCACATTTTGAAAAAACAGTGGAACCAACTCGGAGGAGGAAGGCAACTTAGGCAAGGGCACCAAATGGACCATCTTAGAAAAACGATCACACACCACCCAGATGACAGACATTCTCTGAGAGACAGGGAGATCTGAAATAAAATCCATGGAAATGTGCGTCCAAGGCCTCTTCGGGACAGGCAAAGGTAACAGCAAACCACTGGCACGAGAACAGCAAGGCTTAGCCCAAAGGAACGCACATCCCGCGACAAGGAAGGCCACCAAAAAGACCTGGCCACCAAGTCTCTGGTACCAAATATACCAGGATGGCCCGCCAACACCGAAGAATGAACCTCGGAGATGACTCTGTTGGTCCATCTATCCGGGACAAACAGTCTCTCCGGTGGACAGCGGTCAGGTCTATCCGCCTGAAACTCTTGCAGCACACGTCGCAAATCTGGGGAGATGGCAGACAAAATCACCCCTTCTCTAAGGATACCAGCCGGCTCTGAATCTCCAGGAGAGTCAGGCACAAAACTCCTAGAAAGAGCATCAGCCTTCACATTCTTCGAACCAGGCAGGTACGAGACCACGAAATCAAAACGAGAGAAAAACAACGACCAACGAGCCTGTCTGGGATTCAGCCGCTTGGCCGACTCGAGATAAATCAAATTCTTGTGATCAGTCAAAACCACCACACGATGCTTAGCTCCCTCGAGCCAATGTCGCCACTCCTCAAATGCCCACTTCATAGCCAAAAGCTCGGCAGGCGAAAACTTTCTTGAAAAGAAAGCACATGGCTTCATCACAGAGCCATCGGAGCTTCTCTGCGACAACACAGCCCCCGCTCCAATCTCGGAAGCATCAACCTCCACCTGGAAGGGAAGTGAGACATCTGGCTGACATAAGACCGGAGCCGAAGAAAACCGATGCCTCAGCTCCCGAAAGGCCTCCACAGCCGCAGAGGACCAATTAGTCACATCAGAACCTTTCTTGGTCAAATCCGTCAAAGGCTTAACAACACCAGAAAAATTAGCTATGAAGCGACGGTAAAAATTAGCAAAACCCAAGAACTGCTGAAGACTCTTAACAGATGTAGGCTGCGTCCAGTCATGAATAGCCTGAACCTTGACTGGGTCCATCTCAATAGTAGAAGGAGAAAAAATGAAACCCAAAAAAGAAATCTTCTGGACTCCAAAAAGACATTTTGAACCCTTCACAAATAAAGCATTGTCACGCAGGACCTGAAAGACCATCCTGACCTGCTTAACATGAGACTCCCAATCATCCGAAAAAAACAGAATATCATCCAGATACACAATCAAAAACTTATCCAGATATTCACGGAAGATGTCGTGCATAAAGGACTGAAAGACTGAAGGAGCATTAGAAAGTCCAAAAGGCATCACCAAGTACTCAAAATGGCCTTCAGGCGTATTAAATGCAGTTTTCCATTCGTCACCCTGTTTTATACGCACAAGGTTATACGCACCGCGAAGATCTATCTTGGTGAACCAACTGGACCCCCTAATGCGAGCAAACAAATCAGTTAAAAATGGCAAAGGATACTGAAATTTAACCGTGATTTTATTCAAAAGGCGATAATCAATACAAGGTCTCAGGGAACCATCCTTCTTAGCCACAAAAAAGAATCCTGCACCAAGAGGGGATGAGGACGGGCGAATATGTCCCTTCATGCATGCTCCGGCACAGATAAATTGAAAAGTCTTCCCTTAGGAAACTTACTACCAGGAATCAAATTTGTAGCACAATCACAGTCCCTATGAGGAGGTAGAGAATTGAGTTTGGGCTCCTCAAATACATCCTGGTAGTCTGACAAAAACGTAGGGACTTCAGAAGGAGTGGACGAAGCAATTGACACCACAGGAGCGTCACCATGAATTCCCTGACAACCCCAACTTGACACAGACATAGCTTTCCAATCCAGGACTGGATTATGAGTCTGCAACCATGGCAGACCCAACACGACAACATCATGCAAATTATGCAATACAAGAAAGCGAATCACCTCCTGATGAACAGGAGTCATGCACATGGTCACTTGTGTCCAGTACTGAGGTCTATTCCTAGCCAATGGTGTAGAATCAATTCCCCTTAGTGGAATAGGGAATTTTAAAGGCTCTAAATCAAAACCACAGCGCCTGGCAAATGACCAATCCATCAGACTCAGGGCAGCACCTGAATCTACAAAAGTATTAACCGGGTAAGATGACAGGGAACAAATCAGGGTAACAGACAAAATGAACTTAGGCTGTAAAGTACCAATGGTGACAGATTTATCAACCTTTTTTTTGCGCTTAGAGCATGCTGAGATAACATGAGCTGAGTCACCACAGTAAAAGCACAACCCATTTTGCCGTCTATAATTTTGCCGTTCACTTCTGGTCAGAATTCTATCACATTGCATAGATTCAGGTGTCTGTTCCGAAGACACCGCCAAATGGTGCACAGGTTTGCGCTCCCGCAAACGCCGATCAATCTGAATGGCCAGAGTCATTGACTCATTCAGACCTGCAAGCGTAGGGAACCCCACCATGACATTCTTAATGGCTTCAGAAAGACCTTCTCTGAAATTTGCAGCCAGGGCACACTCATTCCACTGAGTAAGCACCGACCACTTCCGAAATTTCTGGCAGTACACCTCTGCTTCATCATGCCCCTGCGAGAGGGCCAATAACGCTTTTTCAGCCTGGTTCTCAAGATTAGGTTCCTCATAGAGCAATCCAAGGGCCAGAAAAAACGCATCTACACTAAGCAATGCAGGATCCCCTGGCGCCAATGCGAAGGCCCAATCTTGAGGGTCACCATGCAAGAAGGAAATGATAATCCTAACTTGCTGAACGGCATCACCAGAGGAACGAGGTTTCAAAGAAAGAAACAACTTACAATTGTTCTTAAAATTCAGGAACCTAGATCTATCTCCAGAAAACAACTCCGGAATAGGTATTCTAGGCTCTGACATAGGACTGTGAACAACAAAATCCTGAATACTTTGAACCCTAGCAGCAAGATGATCCAGACTGGAAGCCAAGCTCTGGACATCCATGTCAGCAGCTGAACTCAGAGCCACACCAAGATTAAGAGGAGGAGAGAAGCTAGCCACAGCAGCTAGACACACGGCAACAACAACAACAAAAAAAAAATTTCTCAAGGCTTCTTTTCTCCTGCTTCTGCCATGCAATTAACACTTTCTTGGCCGGCTGCACTGTTATGATCCTTAGTGGCTGAGGATCACAAATAGACCAGCAAGTGAATAAACTTAGGACAAGCTCTAGGGAGATGGTAACTGGACTGATCGCAAATCTGAACCTATCCAACACAACTAGAGGTAGCCGGTGAACGTGCCGAAAAAATTCCTAGACGTCTCGAGCCAGCCAGAGGAACTAGCTACCCCTAAAGAGAAAGAAAGACCTTGCTTGCCTCCAGAGAAATAATCCCCAAAGATATAGAAGCCCCCAACAAATATTAACGGTGAAGTAAGAAGAAGGCACATACATAGGGATGAAATCAGATTCAGCAAAAGAGGCCCACCAGTACTAGAAAGCAGAAAATAGAGCAGGGGTCTATGCGATCAATAAAAAACCCTACAAAATATCCATCCTGAGATTTCAAGAACCCACACACCAACTAACGGTGTGTGGGGAGAAACTCAGTCCACTAGAGCAACCAGCAAGCGAGGGAATCAAATTTTAGCAAGCTGGACAAGAAAACATGATAAACATTACTAATCAAAAAATGAGCAAACAAAACTTAGCTTGTCCTGGATGGACTGGGAGCAAGGTAGTCAGAAGGAATCTGAGTAGCACTGATTACATCGACAGCCGGCAACAAGTGAAAGTGAAACAGAGCTATATAGGAACCTCCCAGAGGATAACGAACCAGCTGATAGCCAGAGACCAGCAGGATAACAAAAAAGCCACCAGGGGGAGCCCAAAGCAAAAGTCACACCATACCACCAGTGACCACAAGAGGGAGCCTGAAAACAGAGTTCACAACAGGTGGCCCTGTGATGGAAGCCTGCTGCTTGTTTTGCTCAATAGATCTACTGCTGAGGTTTACTATACATTGGGAAGGCTTCTTGGTGACTTTGAGAGATCTGTGGGTCCATCCAGTCTCCTACATAACCCACCCCAGGGGGTGTGTCTCAAGACATAATGGAGCCTGTTGTTTGGTACATGATCTGTCTCTTGGGAGGTAGAAGGCCTCCTGTGTGTGTGGCTACAGACCGAGCCTGCATACTGGACATTGCCTCAGCCTGTGTGCCCACAGGCCTGAGGGAGCATAGAGCCCAGCTAAGGATATTTTGTGTTGTTTTGCCTGCTCTGAAGGCCATGTCTCCTGTTTTCCTCCTGGCTCACGCAAGTGTGTACTCCCTGTCCACAGATAGTGGAGACCTGTTACAAAAAAAAATATATATATATATACTAGACTGTGGCCCGATTCTAATGCATCGGGTATTCTAGAATATGCATGTCCCCGTAGTATATGGACAATGATGATTCCAGAATTCGTGGCAGACTGTGCCCGTCGCTGATTGGTCAAGGCAACCTTTATGACATCATCGTCGCCATGGCAACCATTATGACATCTACGTCGATACTGTGCCCGTCGCTGATTGGTCGAGGCCTGGCGGCCTCGACCAATCAGAGACGGCCACAGCATGGCGACGATGATGTCATAATGGAAATCCCGCGTCTCTGATTGGTCGAGGCCTGGCGGCCTCGACCAATCAGAGACGCGGGATTTCCACGACAGACAGACAGACAGACAGACGGAAAAACCCTTAGACAATTATATATATAGATAATAAATACACTATATATATATATATATATATATATATATATATATATATATATATATATATATATAACAAATACACTTTATGACCTTGCGTGTACATATGGATATGTGTGTGTGGTACTGTTCAGACACTGTGTAGGTTTTGCTGAGTCACATTATGATGGTATTAGTAAATTAGTAAAACATTGTTCATTGGTCTTAGTGAGGCAGTGTCCTGTTCTGTTGAGAAACTGTATGGTGGAAAAGGTGTTATGGAGGTACTCTATGGTGGTGTTATGAAGGTAATGTATGATGCTGTTATGAAGGTAATGTATGGTGCTGTTATGGAGGTAATGTATGGTGCTGTTATGGAGGTATTGTATGGTGGTGTTATGGAGGGACTGTATTGTGGTGTTATGGAGGTAGTATATTTTGCTGTTATGGAGGTTATGTATGGTGCTGTTATGGAGGGACTGTATGGTGGTGTTGTGGAGGTAATGTATGGTGCTGTTATGGATGGACTGTATGGTGGTGTTTTGAAGGTACTGAATGGCAGACGCGGTACTGTATAAGGTGCGCGTCTCTGACTGGGGAGCACCTAGATAGAGCAGCATTAAAGGAGGTCGGTGCCAGTTCCCCCTAGCATCACTCCCCCTTAGTGATGCACTAATTGGAAGACCCCTGGCTGGCCAGTGGTCACTAGAGGGGAGAGGTCCTATGGCCACTGCTACGGGGGTTAAATCCAGGTGTCCGGCCGGGAACTTTCTCTTTTCCTCCTGGCGGACACCTGGAAGCTTTTGTCCTGGAAGCTTTTGTCCCCCTGCATCTCCATAGTTATGTCGGACCCCCTGGTCGAGACCCTGCTGAAAGGAGTGGAACAGAGAGGTGAGCACTGGCTTCAGGACATTCTTACCGGCGTCAGGGCTCACCTCCCTGGGCCCTCTCCTGACCTGTCCTTCCTCACCCCTTCACACCCGGGTCCCCCTGATCTGTTCTCACTCACCCCCCCCGCCCACGGGTCCCCTTGGTCTGGCCTCCCTCGCCCCTTCGCTCCCAGGTCCCCTTGGTCCGGCTTCCCTCGCCCCTTCGCCCCCGAGTCCCCTCGGGTCTAGCTCACCTTCGCTGCCTTCTGGAACGCCAGCACCCAGGGGACCGGAGCTTGGAGCGGCCCAGAGCTGTAGGCAGAGGCCCTTCTCTGAGCCGCTGCAGGTACCGGGCTCTTGGCTGCAGAGGGCCCGGGGACCTCACGAAGGAGGCGGGGCAGAGCCGGGCGTCGCACCCGTCAGAGGGCGGGCTGCGTCTCCTCACTGGTGGAATCTGTGCAGGCTCCGGCAGGGGTGGAGGGTGGTGGTGTGTGGTCGGGGGCTCCGTCCAGGGCGAGTGGGGCTAAGCCTGGCAGTGCCAGGCGGTGCGCGGCATCACCCCTTTCCCCGGCCGCTCCAGAGACGCTGACGGCGGCTCTGTGGGGAAGGCGATCCGCCCGCTTACCCCACGCCCCGGAGCGTCCCCAGGTAGGGGAGGGGGCGTCCTCGCCACCTCACTGCACCCGTCAGCTTCCTGCTCCCTTGGCGTCGGCCCGGAGCTCTGCAAAGGCTCCGCCCGAGCACTTCCGGTCCCCGCCCCCCAACGTCCGGTCACCGCAATTCCCCAGCAATGGCAGCGCTGGCCAGTCCTCCCTTACCTTCCCTGCGGGCACATATACGCCGCCCGCAGGGGGTAATCGGGAGGCTGGCCTTAATGCCACGCAGCCCCGATTGCTCTGATCGGTCGAATCCGACCGATCAGCGTGCAGATCTCCCACCAGGTCTGACCTCCAGCATACCCCCGGCAGACGCAGCACTGTTGCGTGCACGGGGGTATCAGGGGTCGGGCAGTACTGCTTACAGGGCAGCTGAGGAGCGCATTGTTCGGTCCGCAAGGACCGATCAAGGAGCTCAACAGCTGCACAACAAAAATTACTGTGAAATTTCGTTAACGGCACCAATCACGGACACATTAACACCGCCCCACACAGCCCATATGCGCAATAAAAATTATCTGATAGCCGCTGCCCCTTTAAATCCCAGTAATGGGGCTGAATACAGTTGCCTCCTAACGCCCCCCCCTCCTAAGTAGCACTACAGGACCGTCTACGGCCAATTATCCCCCTCAGGCTACTGATAGAATCCCTCCCATGTCAACGCATAGTAATGGCGGATGAAGGCGTAGACGCCACACGTCCTCCCAATCTTCCTCTGATAATTCCCGTCGCCATTCGCGCTACCCCTCTAAATGCCCCTCCCGTCACCGACGCAGACGCAGCTCCCATAGGAGCCGCCGCAGATCCCGGGCCTCAGGATGGCTGTCATCAGCATCATCCGAGGGGTCCGATTTATCGCAGAGCCCGGATAGGAGTCATCGGGCATGCGACAAAACTTCAAAATCACGCACACCCTCTAGGGCTTTCAGCTGGGGAGAACAATCCCCTGCGGCTTCCAGCCACAACAACAACCGTGCATTCGCCGAAGACAGAGCCAGTAAACTACGTGGTTGTAATCGGGCTCCAACGCACGATACGCAGTGCATCGGCCAGCACATCGGACAATCCCTCGCTGTAGTGGGAGCCAGAGTTTCCCCGCACTGCGACATCACCCCGTCAACATCTGCGGGGGTTCCTCCAGGATCGGAGTACACTCGTCCAGAGTCACACAGCGGTGAGTGTTCCAAGGGTGGCAAAGAAACATTACAAGTAGGGTTGAGCGACTTTCATTTTTTTAAGATCGAGTCGGGTTTTGTGAAACCCGACTTTGTCCAGAGTCGAGTCGAGTGCAGTCGGCCGATTATCGCTAAAAGTCGGGGATCGACCGAAACACGAAACCCAATGCAAGTCAATGGGGAAGCATAGTCGGCAGTGAGTGGAGGCCAGGAAAACACCTACAGTGCCCATTTTAATGCCAAAAACATCCATTCTTGTTTCTGAAGCTTGTCAATCTTAATTAACTTTATAATAATAGTTGGGCATTGGAAATTGGGGGTCATTTGGCAAAAGTTGTGGGGGGTAGGGCTGGTTCAAGCCTTTAGTGGGCCCAGGAAACGTGGACTACGTCACGGCGGTGGAGCAGGGAGAGGTAAGTATTTCAACGTTGCAAGTGCTGTGATCCTGAGCAAGCAGGGGAGCCCACTCGTTCGCATTGGCACTGGCACAGGGCCCCTCAAAGTACGGCGGTGTGTTTGCATGGCGGGGGCGCCTCCCACCAGCAGCGACACTTTTGCGTACTCTGAGGGGCCCTGTGCCAGTGACGTCGCCAACGAGTATGCCCCCCCACCTGATGAAGGAACCTGCACTTTCATCTGCACCTTCCTCTTTGTCCCTGTGTAAGGTGGTATAACATGCGGGAAGGGGAACCTTACTTTCAGCAGGGTCAGATTCTGGCTGTGTAGAGTGCAAGGGGAATGTAGTGGTCTAGGTCAATGTACCAGCAGACTCATCTAGCAGTGACTGGGCAATGGGCAGGATGAGGAGGAAACAGATATAGGGCCAAAGAATAAAGTAGGCTAAATACAGTTCAAAATTGGTAACAGGACTAAACAGGCGGCATTGCTTTGTTCAGTGGAGTAGCAAACCCAAGAGCAGCAGACACTGTTTTAAGGGCCCAACCACACTAGTAGGCCAAATGCAGTTTAATATCTGATACTATAGGCCGAAAGCCAGAAGGTAGAAGCTCAGCTGTATTCAGTTGAGGGCAACACCAGGGAGGGGGAGACACCGTTAGTAGGCCGTAACCAAAGTTGAAGGCCAAATGCAGTTTAATATCTGATACTATAGGCCGAAAGCCAGAAGGTAGAAGCTCAGCTGTATTCAGTTGAGGACAAACACCAGGCAGGGGCAGACACCGTTAGTAGGCCCTAAACACCATTTTTTTATTTAAAAACAGCACTTAATGAGAGCCAGAAGGTAGAAGCTCAGCTGTATTCAGTTGAGGGCAACACCAGGGAGGGGCAGACACCGTTAGTAGGCCGAAACCAAAGTTGAAGGCCAAATGCAGTTTAATATCTGATACTATAGGCCGAAAGCCAGAAGGTAGAAGCTCAGCTGTATTCAGTTGAGGGCAACACCAGGGAGGGGCAGACACCGTTAGTAGGCCCTAAACACCAATTTTTAAAAACACAGCACTTAATGAGAGCCAGAAGGTAGAAGCTCAGCTGTATTCAGTTGAGGACAAACACCAGGGAGCAGCAAACAGAGGTATTAGGCCCCATCCAGCAATTAAAAAAAAAAAAAGCTTAATAAGAGCCAGAAGGTAGAAGCTCAGCTTTATTCAGTTGAGGACAACACCAGGGAGGGGCAGACACCGTTAGTAGGCCCTAACCACCAATTTTTAAAAACACAGCACGTAATGAGAGCCAGAAGGTTGAAGCTCAGCTGTATTCAGTTGAGGACAAACACCAGGCAGGGGCAGACACCGTTAGTAGGCCCTAACCACCAATTTTTAAAAACACAGCACTTAATGAGAGCCAGAAGGTAGAAGCTCAGCTGTATTCAGTTGACGACAAACACCAGGGAGCAGCAAACAAAGGTATTAGGCCCCATCCAGCAATTAAAAATAAAGCTTAATAAGAGCCAGAAGGTAGAAGCTCAGCTTTATTCAGTTGAGAACAACACCAGGGAGGGGCAGACACCGTTAGTAGGCCCTAACCACCAATTTTTAAAAACACAGCACTTAATGAGAGCCAGAAGGTTGAAGCTCAGCTGTATTCAGTTGAGGACAAACACCAGGCAGGGGCAGACACCGTTAGTAGGCCCTAAACACCATTTTTTATTTAAAAACAGCACTTAATGAGAGTCAGAAGGTTGAAGCTCAGCTGTATTCAGTTGAGGACAAACACCAGGCAGGGGCAGACACCGTTAGTAGGCCCTAAACACCATTTTTTTAATTAAAAACAGCACTTAATGAGAGCCAGAAGGTAGAAGCTCAGCTGTATTCAGTTGAGGACAACACCAGGGAGGGGCAGACACCATTAGTAGGCCCTAAACACCAATTTTTTTTTTTTTAAAAAAAAACCTTAATGAGAGCCAGAAGGTAGAAGCTCAGCTTTATTCAGTTGAGGACAACTTGAATTAGGGACTGCAGACAGACTTAGCAGGCTGTCCCCTGTGTGGACCATGAATCCAAGACATTAACCCATTGCGCCATAAAGGACACGTAACCTTCCGTGGCCATGCCTACAGGTCCATGTGTCTGTTGTCAGGTGTACCTTTGGACTCACAGATTGACAGAGTGCATGGACAATGCGGTCTTTTACATGCTGGTGGAGGGGTGGGATGGCTTTTCTCGCAAAAGAATTGTCAACTGGGTAGCTCATAGCGTGGTACAGCGTAGTCCTTCATGGCTTTATTAATATTAAATAAAATAAAAAAATAGGCTCTATGCACTGTAAAATAGGTTCAAGGGGTAAACGGGCAGCATTGTTGTCGTCAGTGGAGGAGGATTGCAAGGAGGCACCGAAAACAGGCTTACTAGGCCTAAAATACCTAAAAATAGGCTCAAGGCAGTTTAAAATAGGTTACATGCATACACAGGCAGCTTTGTGGTCAGCGGAGGAGGAGTATTGCAAGTAGGGGCCGCAGACAGGCTATCAAAGGCCTAAAATAACAAACAATAGGCTCATGGCAGTTTTACATCGGTTACATGGATACACAGGCAGGCAGCATTGTGGTCAGTGGAGGAGTATTGCAAGGAGTGTCTGACCCATTACTCCCAAAATATAAATAGATGTTAATGTCTCGCAAAACAAACAAAAAAAAATAAAAAGGGTGGCATACTTAGGTACAGGGATGGGCTCATCTGCTGAGTTTCTGACATAGTAATTTGGTAGTAAATATTTAATGGTGCCAATATAGGATACTGACCCAGACTACTTTAAGTAGCATCATAGATGTCTACAAATTAGTATTGTCAGTGCCAGACATTGAATGATGTCAGCGAATAGACTAAACATTGGTGGAGCTGTGCGAGATAATTTTGCACGTGGTAGAGCACAGTTTGAGCTGGGGGGGGGAACTCTCTTGTGGCTGGCGGTACCGCCCCAGGGCCCCTCATGTTACAACGGTGTGTCTGACGTTGGGTGCGCACCACCACCGCCAGAGACACTACATTGTACTATGAGGGACCCAGTGGCAGTGCCGTCGACCAAAAGCGGGCACACCCACCTCTTCAGACAAACAGCACTGTAACGGGTGCTTGAGCCAAGTGGCGAGACCATGGCCCCGTGGGGGGAGTTTTCACATTGCGGGAGGTGTAAACCTGTCGTATGCTGGACAAACAGCTGCTGCAAATTACCAGATTGGAACACTCAGTAAGACCAGTCCACAAGCAAGCACTTTTTATAGGAAAGCTAGGTGTCAGCCGGGAAAGGTGGGGCAAAATAATTTGAAATCCAGGAGTGGTTCATTTTAATGAAGGTGAGATCATCCACATTTTGGGTAGCCAGACGAGTCCTTTTTTCGGTTAATATTGAACCAGCAGCACTGAATACTCTTTCTGATAGCACACTAGCTGCTGGGCAAGCAAGCTCCTGCAATGCATATTCTGCCAATTCAGGCCAGGTGTCTAATTTGGATGCCCAGTAATCAAATGGGAATGACACTTGAGGGAGAACATCGATAAGGGCTGAAAAATAGTTCGTAACCATACTGGACAAATGTTGTCTCTTGTCACTTTGAATGGATGCTGCAGTACCTGTCCTGTCTGCGGTCATTGCGAAATCACTCCACAACCTGGTCAGAAAACCCCTCTGTCCAACGCCACTTCTGATCTGTGCACCTCGAACACCTCTGCCATGTAGCCCCCTGCAGCTTGTGTGAGACTGAGAACCATCACCGGCGCTGTGTGCTTGGAATGCCTGAAACAAACGGTCTACTAGAGTAGCTTGTTTGGTTGCTAATATTTGTTCGAGGTTCTCATGTGGCATAATATTTTGCAATTTGCCTTTATAGCGAGGGTCAAAGATGCAGGCCAACCAGTAATCATCATCGCTCATCATTTTAATAATGCGTGTGTCCCTTTTGAGGATACGTAAGGCATAATCTGCCATGTGGGCCAAAGTTCCAGTTGTCAAATCTGCGGTTGTGCTGGTTGGAGGGGCAGTTACAGGCAAATCTACGTCACTTGTCTCCCTTAGAGAAACAGAACCCGGCCTTGCAACGCCACTAATTTCTGTTGGCCCAGGAGAAGCTTCCTCATTCAAAAAGTACTCATCCCCGTCATCCTCCTCGTCCTCCTCCACCTCTTCGCCCGCTACCGCGTCAAAATCACGCACACCCTCTAGGGCTTTCAGCCGGGGAGAACAATCCCCTGCGGCTTCCAGCCACAACAACAACCGTGCATTCGCCGAAGACAGAGCCAGTAAACTACGTGGTTGTAATCGGGCTGCAACGCACGATACGCAGTGCATCGGCCAGCACATCGGACAATCCCTCGCTGTAGTGGGAGCCAGAGTTTCCCCGTCCTGCGACATCACCCCGTCAACATCTGCGGGGGTTCCTCCAGGATCGGAGTACACTCGTCCAGAGTCACACAGCGGTGAGTGTTCCAAGGGTGGCAAAGAAACATTACAAGTAGGGTTGAGCGACTTTCATTTTTTTAAGATCGAGTCGGGTTTTGTGAAACCCGACTTTGTCCAGAGTCGAGTCAAGTGCAGTCGGCCGATTATCGCTAAAAGTCGGGGATCGACCGAAACACGAAACCCAATGCAAGTCAATGGGGAAGCATAGTCGGCAGTGAGTGGAGGCCAGGAAAACACCTACAGTGCCCATTTTAATGCCAAAAACATCCATTCTTGTTTCTGAAGCTTGTCAATCTTAATTAACTTTATAATAATAGTTGGGCATTGGAAATTGGGGGTCATTTGGCAAAAGTTGTGGGGGGTAGGGCTGGTTCAAGCCTTTAGTGGGCCCAGGAAACGTGGACTACGTCACGGCGGTGGAGCAGGGAGAGGTAAGTATTTCAACGTTGCAAGTGCTGTGATCCTGAGCAAGCAGGGGGGCCCACTCGTTCGCATTGGCACTGGCACAGGGCCCCTCAAAGTACGGTGGTGTGTTTGCATGGCGGGGGCGCCTCCCACCAGCAGCGACACTTTTGCGTACTCTGAGGGGCCCTGTGCCAGTGACGTCGCCAACGAGTATGCCCCCCCACCTGATGAAGGAACCTGCACTTTCATCTGCACCTTCCTCTTTGTCCCTGTGTAAGGTGGTATAACATGCGGGAAGGGGAACCTTACTTTCAGCAGGGTCAGATTCTGGCTGTGTAGAGTGCAAGGGGAATGTAGTGGTCTAGGTCAATGTACCAGCAGACTCATCTAGCAGTGACTGGGCAATGGGCAGGATGAGGAGGAAACAGATATAGGGCCAAAGAATAAAGTAGGCTAAATACAGTTCAAAATTGGTAACAGGACTAAACAGGCGGCATTGCTTTGTTCAGTGGAGTAGCAAACCCAAGAGCAGCAGACACTGTTTTAAGGGCCCAACCACACTAGTAGGCCAAATGCAGTTTAATATCTGATACTATAGGCCGAAAGCCAGAAGGTAGAAGCTCAGCTGTATTCAGTTGAGGGCAACACCAGGGAGGGGGAGACACCGTTAGTAGGCCGTAACCAAAGTTGAAGGCCAAATGCAGTTTAATATCTGATACTATAGGCCGAAAGCCAGAAGGTAGAAGCTCAGCTGTATTCAGTTGAGGACAAACACCAGGCAGGGGCAGACACCGTTAGTAGGCCCTAAACACCATTTTTTTATTTAAAAACAGCACTTAATGAGAGCCAGAAGGTAGAAGCTCAGCTGTATTCAGTTGAGGGCAACTGTTGTGAATTTGGATTCTGGGCTCCCCCGGTGGCCGCTTGTGGAATTGGACTTGTCATCCTCTTTCCTGTTTCACCTGATTCCATCAGTAGTGGGTGTCGCTATTTAAGCTCATTTCTCTGGTGGTTTCTTGCCGGTCAACAATGTTATCTGATGCCTCTCAGTGCTTGTTCCTGCTTCTAGACAGCTACTAGATAAGTTGGACTTTTGTCCATGTTTTGTTTTGCCTATTTGTTCCAGTTCACAGCTGAAGTTTTGTTACTGTGTCTGGAAAGCTCTCGTTGATCAGGGATTGCTACTCTGGCGTTATGAGTTAATGCCAGAGTTTAAGGTAATCTCTGGATGGTGTTTTGTTAGTGTTTTTCTGCTGACCATGAAAGTATACTATCTGTCTTCTGCTATCTAGTAAGCGGACCTCAAATTTGCTAAGACTATTTTCCTGCTGCGTTTGTTGTTTCATCTGAACTCACCGTCATTATATGTGGGGGGCTACTGTCTTCTTTGGAATATTTCTCTAGAGGTGAGCCAGGTCTTATATGTCCCTCTATAGGCTTGCTATGATCTCTGCCTGCAGAGATCATGACAGTTTGACCGGCCAGTAAAGTGTTAAAGACCCAGGTTGAGAAAGGAGAGTTATAAGAAGTCTGCTGGAATTTTTTTTTTTTTTTTTTTTTTTCCTCCAGTCTGCCTTGCTGCAGTCTTTTTTCTCTCTCTCCTCCTAATCTCTGTATGCTCTGTGTGCACCTGACAATAATGGATCTCCAGAGTGTAACTGCGGGGTTGAATAATCTCATCACGAAAGTACAAAATTTACAAGATTTTGTGGTACATGCTCCGGTATCTGAGCCGAGAATTCCTTTGCCGGAGTTCTTCACAGGGAATAGAGCTAGCTTCCAGAATTTCCGAAATAATTGTAAGCTTTATTTGTCCCTGAAGTCTCGTTCAGCTGGAGACCCTGCTCAGCAGGTTAGGATTGTGATTTCCTTGCTCAGGGGTGACCCTCAAGATTGGGCCTTCTCATTGCCAGCAGGGGATCCTGCGTTACGCGATGTGGATGCGTTTTTTCTGGCCTTGGGCTTGCTTTATGAGGAACCTCATTTGGAACTTCAGGCAGAAAAAACTTTGATGGCACTATCTCAGGGGCAAGACGAAGCTGAAGTTTTCTGCCAAAAATTCCGTAAATGGTCTGTGCTTACTCAGTGGAATGAGTGCGCCTTGGCGGCAACTTTCAGAGAAGGTCTCTCTGATGCCGTTAAGGATGTTATGGTGGGGTTCCCTTTGCCTGCAGGTCTGAATGAGTCCATGACAATGGCTATTCAGATTGATAGGCGTCTGCGGGAGCGCAAACCGGTGCACCATCTGGCGGTGTCTATGGAAAAGACGCCAGAAAGTATGCAGTGTGATAGAATTCTGTCCAGGAGCGAGCGACAGAATTTTAGACGGAAGAATGGATTGTGTTTCTATTGTGGGGATTCTACTCATGTTATATCGGCATGCTCTAGGCGTACAAAGAAGCTTGATAAGTCTGTTTCCATTGGCACCATTCAGTCTAAGTTTATTTTGTCTGTAACCCTGATTTGCTCTTTGTCATCCATTGCCACGGACGCCTATGTTGACTCTGGCGCCGCTCTGAGTCTTATGGATTGGTCCTTTGCCAATCGTTGTGGTTTTGATTTAGAGCCTTTGGAGACTCTTATTCCTCTGAAGGGGATTGACTCCACCCCATTGGCTAATAATAAACCACAATATTGGACACAAGTAACCATGCGTATCAATCCGGATCACCAGGAGATTATTCGTTTCCTGGTGCTGTATAATTTACATGACGATTTGGTACTGGGATTGCCATGGTTGCAGTCTCACAACCCAGTCTTGGACTGGAGAGCAATGTCTGTGTTGAGCTGGGGATGTAAGGGTATCCATGGGGACGTACCTTTGGTTTCTATTTCGTCGTCCATTCCCTCTGAAGTCCCTGAGTTCCTCTCTGATTATCAAGACGTCTTTGACGAACCCAAGCTTGGGTCGTTACCTCCGCACCGTGAGTGCGATTGTGCCATAGATTTGATACCGGGTTGTAAATATCCAAAGGGTCGTTTGTTTAATTTGTCTGTGCCGGAACATGCTGCTATGCGGGAATATATAAAGGAGTCTTTGGAAAAGGGACATATTCGTCCATCTTCTTCTCCCTTGGGAGCTGGGTTTTTCTTTGTCTCAAAAAAAGACGGCTCTTTGAGACCATGTATTGATTATCGGCTTCTGAATAAGATCACTGTTAAGTATCAATACCCATTGCCATTGCTTACTGATTTGTTTGCTCGTATAGAGGGTGCTAAGTGGTTCTCCAAAATTGATCTTCGTGGGGCGTATAATTTGGTGCGGATCAGGCAGGGGGATGAGTGGAAGACCGCATTTAATACGCCCGAGGGCCACTTTGAGTATTTGGTCATGCCTTTTGGTCTTTCTAATGCCCCTTCAGTTTTCCAGTCTTTTATGCATGATATTTTCCGCGATTTTCTGGATAAATTTATGATAATATATCTGGATGATATTCTGATTTTTTCTGATGACTGGGACTCTCATGTTCAGCAGGTCAGGAGAGTTTTTCAGGTTCTGCGGTCTAATTCTTTATGTGTGAAGGGGTCTAAGTGCGTTTTTGGGGTCCAGAAAATTTCCTTTTTGGGGTATATTTTTTCTCCCTCTTCCATTGAGATGGATCCCGTCAAGGTGCAAGCTATTTGTGACTGGACTCAGCCCTCCTCTCTTAAGGGTCTTCAGAGATTTTTGGGCTTTGCCAACTTTTACCGCCGATTTATTGCTGGTTTTTCGGATGTCGTTAAACCACTGACTGATTTGACCAGACAAGGCGCTGATGTTGCTAATTGGTCCCCTCATGCTGTAGAGGCCTTTCAGGAGCTTAAGCGCCGTTTTGCCTCTGCCCCTGTGTTGCGTCAGCCTGATGTGAATCTGCCTTTTCAGGTTGAGGTTGACGCTTCGGAGATCGGAGCTGGGGCAGTGTTGTCGCAGAAAGGTTCCGACTGCTCCGTCATTAGGCCTTGTGCCTTCTTTTCTCGCAAATTTTCGCCCGCAGAGCGGAATTATGATGTTGGGAATCGGGAGCTTTTGGCCATGAAGTGGGCGTTTGAGGAGTGGCGCCATTGGCTCGAGGGGGCTAGGCATCAGGTGGTGGTATTGACTGACCACAAAAATTTGATTTATCTTGAGACTGCCAGACGCCTGAATCCTAGACAGGCGCGCTGGTCTTTATTTTTTTCTCGCTTTAATTTTGTGGTGTCATACCTACCGGGTTCTAAGAATGTTAAGGCAGATGCCCTTTCTAGGAGTTTTGACCCGGACTCTCCTGGTAATTCTGAACCCACAGGTATCCTTAGGGAGGGAGTAATTTTGTCGGCCGTTTCTCCTGATCTGCGGCGGTCCTTGCAAGAGTTTCAGGCGGATAGACCGGATCGTTGTCCGCCTGATAGACTGTTTGTTCCGGATGATTGGACCAGCAGAGTCATCTCTGAGGTACATTCTTCTGCATTGGCAGGTCATCCCGGAATTTTTGGTACCAGGGATTTGGTGGCAAGATCCTTCTGGTGGCCTTCTCTGTCTCGAGATGTGCGAGTCTTTGTGCAGTCATGTGACGTTTGTGCTCGGGCCAAGTCTTGTAGTTCTCGGGCTAGCGGACTGCTGTTGCCTTTGTCTATTCCTAAGAGGCCTTGGACACACATCTCGATGGATTTTATTTCAGATCTGCCTGTTTCCCAGAAGATGTCTGTCATCTGGGTGGTCTGTGACCGTTTCTCTAAAATGGTCCATTTGGTTCCTCTGCCCAAGTTGCCTTCTTCTTCTGAGTTGGTTCCTCTGTTTTTTCAGAATGTTGTCCGATTGCACGGTATTCCTGAGAATATTGTTTCTGACAGAGGTACCCAATTTGTGTCTAGATTTTGGCGGGCATTCTGTGCTAGGATGGGCATAGATTTGTCTTTTTCATCTGCTTTTCACCCTCAGACTAATGGCCAGACCGAGCGGACTAATCAGACCCTTGAGACATATCTGAGGTGTTTTGTCTCTGCTGACCAGGATGATTGGGTTGCTTTTTTGCCATTGGCAGAGTTCGCCCTCAATAATCGGGCCAGTTCTTCCACCTTGGTGTCCCCGTTTTTCTGTAATTCGGGGTTTCACCCTCGATTTTCCTCCGGTCAGGTGGAATCCTCGGATTGTCCTGGAGTGGATGCGGTGGTGGAGAGATTGCATCACATCTGGGGGCAGGTTATGGACAATTTGAAGTTGTCCCAGGAGAAGACTCAGCGTTTTGCCAACCGTCATCGTCGTGTTGGTTCTCGGCTTTGTGTTGGAGATTTAGTGTGGTTGTCTTCTCGTTTTGTCCCTATGAGGGTCTCTTCTCCTAAGTTTAAACCTCGGTTCATCGGCCCTTATAGAATATTGGAGATTCTTAATCCTGTTTCTTTCCGTTTGGACCTCCCTGCGTCCTTTTCCATTCATAACGTTTTTCATCGGTCGTTATTGCGCAGGTATGAGGTACCTGTTGTGCCTTCAGTTGAGCCTCCTGCTCCGGTGTTGGTTGAGGGTGAGTTGGAGTACGTTGTGGAGAAAATTTTGGACTCTCGTGTTTCCAGACGGAAACTCCAGTATCTGGTCAACTGGAAGGGTTACGGCCAGGAGGATAATTCTTGGGTCAATGCATCTGATGTTCATGCTTCTGATCTTGTTCGTGCCTTCCATAGGGCTCATCCTGGTCGCCCTGGTGGATCTGGTGAGGGTTCGGTGCCCCCTCCTTGAGGGGGGGGTACTGTTGTGAATTTGGATTCTGGGCTCCCCCGGTGGCCGCTTGTGGAATTGGACTTGTCATCCTCTTTCCTGTTTCACCTGATTCCATCAGTAGTGGGTGTCGCTATTTAAGCTCATTTCTCTGGTGGTTTCTTGCCGGTCAACAATGTTATCTGATGCCTCTCAGTGCTTGTTCCTGCTTCTAGACAGCTACTAGATAAGTTGGACTTTTGTCCATGTTTTGTTTTGCCTATTTGTTCCAGTTCACAGCTGAAGTTTTGTTACTGTGTCTGGAAAGCTCTCGTTGATCAGGGATTGCTACTCTGGCGTTATGAGTTAATGCCAGAGTTTAAGGTAATCTCTGGATGGTGTTTTGTTAGTGTTTTTCTGCTGACCATGAAAGTATACTATCTGTCTTCTGCTATCTAGTAAGCGGACCTCAAATTTGCTAAGACTATTTTCCTGCTGCGTTTGTTGTTTCATCTGAACTCACCGTCATTATATGTGGGGGGCTACTGTCTTCTTTGGAATATTTCTCTAGAGGTGAGCCAGGTCTTATATGTCCCTCTATAGGCTTGCTATGATCTCTGCCTGCAGAGATCATGACAGGCAACACCAGGGAGGGGCAGACACCGTTAGTAGGCCGAAACCAAAGTTGAAGGCCAAATGCAGTTTAATATCTGATACTATAGGCCGAAAGCCAGAAGGTAGAAGCTCAGCTGTATTCAGTTGAGGGCAACACCAGGGAGGGGCAGACACCGTTAGTAGGCCCTAAACACCAATTTTTAAAAACACAGCACTTAATGAGAGCCAGAAGGTAGAAGCTCAGCTGTATTCAGTTGAGGACAAACACCAGGGAGCAGCAAAGAGAGGTATTAGGCCCCATCCAGCAATTAAAAAAAAAAAAGCTTAATAAGAGCCAGAAGGTAGAAGCTCAGCTTTATTCAGTTGAGGACAACACCAGGGAGGGGCAGACACCGTTAGTAGGCCCTAACCACCAATTTTTAAAAACACAGCACTTAATGAGAGCCAGAAGGTTGAAGCTCAGCTGTATTCAGTTGAGGACAAACACCAGGCAGGGGCAGACACCGTTAGTAGGCCCTAACCACCAATTTTTAAAAACACAGCACTTAATGAGAGCCAGAAGGTAGAAGCTCAGCTGTATTCAGTTGAGGACAAACACCAGGCAGGGGCAGACACCGCTAGTAGGCCCTAAACACCATTTTTTTTATTTATAAACAGCACTTAATGAGAGCCAGAAGGTAGAAGCTCAGCTGTATTCAGTTGAGGTCAACACCAGGGAGGGGCAGACACCGTTAGTAGGCCGTAACCAAAGTTGAAGGCCAAATGCAGTTTAATATCTGATACTATAGGCCGAAAGCCAGAAGGTAGAAGCTCTGCTGTATTCAGTTGAGGGCAACACCAGGGAGGGGCAGACACCGTTAGTAGGCCCTAAACACCAATTTTTAAAAACACAGCACTTAATGAGAGCCAGAAGGTAGAAGCTCAGCTGTATTCAGTTGACGACAAACACCAGGGAGCAGCAAACAAAGGTATTAGGCCCCATCCAGCAATTAAAAATAAAGCTTAATAAGAGCCAGAAGGTAGAAGCTCAGCTTTATTCAGTTGAGAACAACACCAGGGAGGGGCAGACACCGTTAGTAGGCCCTAACCACCAATTTTTAAAAACACAGCACTTAATGAGAGCCAGACGGTTGAAGCTCAGCTGTATTCAGTTGAGGACAAACACCAGGCAGGGGCAGACACCGTTAGTAGGCCCTAAACACCATTTTTTATTTAAAAACAGCACTTAATGAGAGTCAGAAGGTTGAAGCTCAGCTGTATTCAGTTGAGGACAAACACCAGGCAGGGGCAGACACCGTTAGTAGGCCCTAAACACCATTTTTTTAATTAAAAACAGCACTTAATGAGAGCCAGAAGGTAGAAGCTCAGCTGTATTCAGTTGAGGACAACACCAGGGAGGGGCAGACACCGTTAGTAGGCCCTAAACACCAATTTTTTTTTAAAAAAAAAAAACCTTAATGAGAGCCAGAAGGTAGAAGCTCAGCTTTATTCAGTTGAGGACAACTTGAATTAGGGACTGCAGACAGACTTAGCAGGCTGTCCCCTGTGTGGACCATGCATCCAAGACATTAACCCATTGCGCCATAAAGGACACGTAACCTTCCGTGGCTATGCCTACAGGTCCATGTGTCTGTTGTCAGGTGTACCTTTGGACTCACAGATTGACAGAGTGCATGGACAATGCGGTCTTTTACATGCTGGTGGAGGGGTGGGATGGCTTTTCTCGCAAAAGAATTGTCAACTGGGTAGCTCATAGCGTGGTACAGCGTAGTCCTTCATGGCTTTATTAATATTAAATAAAATAAAAAAATAGGCTCTATGCACTGTAAAATAGGTTCAAGGGGTAAACGGGCAGCATTGTTGTCGTCAGTGGAGGAGGATTGCAAGGAGGCACCGAAAACAGGCTTACTAGGCCTAAAATACCTAAAAATAGGCTCAAGGCAGTTTAAAATAGGTTACATGCATACACAGGCAGCTTTGTGGTCAGCGGAGGAGGAGTATTGCAAGTAGGGGCCGCAGACAGGCTATCAAAGGCCTAAAATAACAAACAATAGGCTCATGGCAGTTTTACATCGGTTACATGGATACACAGGCAGGCAGCATTGTGGTCAGTGGAGGAGTATTGCAAGGAGTGTCTGACCCATTACTCCCAAAATATAAATAGATGTTAATGTCTCGCAAAACAAACAAAAAAAAATAAAAAGGGTGGCATACTTAGGTACAGGGGTGGGCTCATCTGCTGAGTTTCTGACATAGTAATTTGGTAGTAAATATTTAATGGTGCCAATATAGGACACTGACCCAGACTACTTTAAGTAGCATCATAGATGTCTACAAATTAGTATTGTCAGTGCCAGACATTGAATGATGTCAGCGAATAGACTAAACATTGGTGGAGCTGTGCGAGATAATTTTGCACGTGGTAGAGCACAGTTTGAGCTGGGGGGGGAACTCTCTTGTGGCCGGCGGTACCGCCCCAGGGCCCCTCATGTTACAACGGTGTGTCTGACGTTGGGTGCGCACCACCACCGCCAGAGACACTACATTGTACTATGAGGGACCCAGTGGCAGTGCCGTCGACCAAAAGCGGGCACACCCACCTCTTCAGACAAACAGCACTGTAACGGGTGCTTGAGCCAAGTGGCGAGACCATGGCCCCGTGGGGGGAGTTTTCACATTGCGGGAGGTGTAAACCTGTCGTATGCTGGACAAACAGCTGCTGCAAATTACCAGATTGGAACACTCAGTAAGACCAGTCCACAAGCAAGCACTTTTTATAGGAAAGCTAGGTGTCAGCCGGGAAAGGTGGGGCAAAATAATTTGAAATCCAGGAGTGGTTCATTTTAATGAAGGTGAGATCATCCACATTTTGGGTAGCCAGACGAGTCCTTTTTTCGGTTAATATTGAACCAGCAGCACTGAATACTCTTTCTGATAGCACACTAGCTGCTGGGCAAGCAAGCTCCTGCAATGCATATTCTGCCAATTCAGGCCAGGTGTCTAATTTGGATGCCCAGTAATCAAATGGGAATGACACTTGAGGGAGAACATCGATAAGGGCTGAAAAATAGTTCGTAACCATACTGGACAAATGTTGTCTCTTGTCACTTTGAATGGATGCTGCAGTACCTGTCCTGTCTGCGGTCATTGCGAAATCACTCCACAACCTGGTCAGAAAACCCCTCTGTCCAACGCCACTTCTGATCTGTGCACCTCGAACACCTCTGCCATGTAGCCCCCTGCAGCTTGTGTGAGACTGAGAACCATCACCGGCGCTGTGTGCTTGGAATGCCTGAATCAAACGGTCTACAAGAGTAGCTTGTTTGGTTGCTAATATTTGTTCGAGGTTCTCATGTGGCATAATATTTTGCAATTTGCCTTTATAGCGAGGGTCAAGGATGCAGGCCAACCAGTAATCATCATCGCTCATCATTTTAATAATGCGTGTGTCCCTTTTGAGGATACGTAAGGCATAATCTGCCATGTGGGCCAAAGTTCCAGTTGTCAAATCTGCGGTTGTGCTGGTTGGAGGAGCAGTTACAGGCAAATCTACGTCACTTGTCTCCCTTAAAGAAACAGAACCCGGCCTTGCAACGCCACTAATTTCTGTTGGCCCAGGAGAAGCTTCCTCATTCAAAAAGTACTCATCCCCGTCATCCTCCTCGTTCTCCTCCACCTCTTCGCCCGCTACCGCGTCCTCAACATGGCCCTGACCAGACAATGGCTGACTGTCATCAAGGCTTTCCTCTTCCTCGGCTGCAGACACCTGCTCCTTTATGTGCGTCAAACTTTGCATCAGCAGACGCATTAGGGGGATGCTCATGCTTATTATGGCGTTGTCTGCACTAACCAGCCGTGTGCATTCCTCAAAACACTGAAGGACTTGACACAGGTCTTGTAGCTTCGACCACTGCACACCTGACAACTCCATGTCTGCCATCCAACTGCCTGCCCGTGTATGTGTATCCTCCCACAAAAACATAACAGCACGCCTCTGTTCGCACAGTCTCTGAAGCATGTGCAGTGTGGAGTTCCACCTTGTTGCAATGTCGATGATTAGGCGATGCTGGGGAAGGTTCAAAGACCGCTGATAGTTCTGCATACGGCTGGAGTGTACGGGCGAACGGCGGATATGCGAGCAAAGTCTGCACACTTTGAGGAGCAGGTCGGGTAACCCTGGGTAACTTTTCAGGAAGCACTGCACCACCAGGTTTAAGGTGTGAGCCAGGCAAGGAATGTGTTTCAGTTGGGAAAGGGCTATGGCAGCCATGAAATTCCTTCCGTTATCACTCACAACCTTGCCTGCCTCAAGATGTACAGTGCCCAGCCATGACTGAGTTTCATTCTGCAAGAACTCGGACAGAACTTCCGCGGTGTGTCTGTTGTCGCCCAAACACTTCATTGCCAATACAGCCTGCTGACGCTTGCCACTAGCTGTCCCATAATGGCACACCTGGTGTGCAACAGTGGCAGCTGGGGATGTAGTGGATGTGCGACTGCGGTGTGTGGACGAGCTCTCGCTTCTGCATGAGGAGGAGGAAGAGGAGGAGGGGGGGCGAACGCCTACAGCCAACTCTTTCCTTGACCGTGGGCTAGGCAAAACTGTCCCAATATTGCTGTCCCCTGTGGACCCTGCATCCACCACATTCACCCAGTGTGCCGTGATGGACACGTAACGTCCCTGGCCATGCCTACTGGTCCATGCATCTGTTGTCAGGTGCACCTTTGCAGTCACAGACTGCCTGAGTGCATGGACGATGCGGTCTTTAACATGCTGTTGGAGGGCTGGGATGGCTTTTCTAGAAAAGAAGTGCCGACTGGGTAGCTCGTAGCATGGTACAGCGTAGTCCATCAGCGCTTTGAAAGCTTCGCTTTCAACTAGCCGGTAGGGCATCATCTCTAATGAGATTAGTCTAGCAATGTGGGCGTTCAAACCCTGTGTACGCGGATGCGAGGATGAGTACTTCCTTTTCCTAACAAGAGTCTCATGTAGGGTGAGTTGGACTGGAGAGCTGGAGATCGTGGAACTAGCGGTGGTGCCGGTGGACATGGGTGAGTGAGAGAGGGTTGGAGATGGTATTCTTGCCGGTGCCCTACATGCAGTGTTTCCTACTGCAAACCTGGCGATTCCCTGACTTTTTTGGCCTGGCGACGAAAGCTGCACAGATACTGCAGGTGGTGCGGGAAATGGTGGGTTTACAGTGAGGGAAGGGATGTAGCATTGCTGACTAGCTTCATTGGCCGAGGGTGCTGCAACCTTTAGGGACGTTTGGTAGTTAGTCCAGGCTTGCAAATGCATGGTGGATAAATGTCTATGCATGCAACTTGTATTTAGACTTTTAAGATTCTGACCTCTGCTTAAGGTAGTTGAACATTTTTGACAGATGACTTTGCGCTGATCATTTGGATGTTGTTTAAAAAAATGCCAGACTGCACTCTTTCTACTATCGGATACCTTTTCAGGCATTGCAGACTGAGCTTCTTTAACCGGATGGCCACGCTGTCCTCCAACTGGTTTTGGTTTTGCCACGCGTTTTTGGCCAGATACGGGCCCAGCAGATGGAACCTGTTGTGATGTTGATGCCTGCTGCAGCTCCTCCTCCTCCGCTTCTGAACTACTGTCACCTGCACCCTGTTCCCCCAATGGCTGCCAATCGGGGTTAACAACTGGGTCATCTATGACCTCCTCTTCTATGTCGTGTGCAACTTCGTCTGTGTCACCGTGTAAGCCGGTGGTATAGCGTTCGTGACGGGGCACCATAGTCTCCGCTGGGTTTGATTCTGCCTCAGTACACTGCGAGGGCAATGTTCTGGTCTGAGTCAAAGGAACAGCATATTAATCTGGCTGTGGCTGTGCATCTGTGCACTCCATGTCCGATTCAACTTCTAATGGGCATGGCCTGTTAACTGTTTCACTGTCTAACCCAGGAACGGTATGTGTAAAGAGCTCCAAGGAGTAACATGTTGTGTCGACTGACGCATCCTTCACTGTTGTTCTGGGTGAAGGACACAAGGAAGCGACTTGTTCCTGACCGGGAGCATCCACTGATGATGCACTGCTCTGACATTTTGCACCTTCCGAGGAGGAGGCGAAAGAGCTAGAGGCAGAGTGAGCAATGAAAGCCAATACATGTTCCTCCTGCTACAGCTTCAAAAGTGGTTTTCCTACTCCCAGAAAAGAGAGCGTTCGAGGCCTTGTGTAGGCAGACAACGTTTTTGGCTCAACAACTCGAGACTTAGGTGCTGTACTGCTTTTACCACGACCACCTGATGCTCCACCACCACTACCATCATTACCAGCTGACAATGACCGCCCACGGCACGACCTCTTCCACTAGACTTCCTCATTGTTTGCAAAACGTAACTAAAGTAACGCTATTTGTTACTGTAAAACAACTTATAACTTGAACTCAAACTTCTGTAGGATTTATATATACCTTTATAGGTGCCTGACACTGAAAGGAAAATCAGGCCCAATGTTACACACTAGGTTTTCTGTGCCCCAATAATTTGAGACAGATGGCACACACAGGAGCAGCACTCAAGCAGACTTGCCAATATTTATCTCCCACTAACTATTTTTCTTTGAAAAGGGAGAATTTACCCAAAAAAAACAAGAAGGCCCAGTATTACACACTGCTTTTCGGTGGCACACAATGAGAGACAGATGCCACACACAGGACTGGCACGGAGGCAAACTTGCCAATATTTATCTCCCACTAACTATTTTTTTTTTAAAAGGGAGAATTTACCCAAAAAAAACAAAAAGGCCCAGTATTACACAGTGCTTTTCGGTGGCACACAATGAGAGACAGATGCCACACACAGGACTGGCACGGAGGCAAACTTGCCAATATTTATCTCCCGCTAGCTATTTTTTTTTGAAAAGGGAGAATTTACCCAAAAAAAACAAAAAGGCCCAGTATTACACAGTGCTTTTCGGTGGCACACAATGAGAGACAGATGCCACCCACAGCAATGACACGGAGGCAGACTTGCCAATATTTATCTCCCACTAATTATTTTTTTTTGAAAAGGGAGAATTTAGCCAAAAAAAAAAAAATAATGGCCAAGTATCACACAGTGGTTTTTTCGATGCCACACAATGAGAGAGAGATGCCACCCACAGCAATGGCACGGAGGCAGACTTGCCAATATTTATCTCCCACTAATTTTTTTTTTTAGAAAAGGGAGAATTTACCCCCCCCCCCAAAAAAAAGGCCCAGTATTACACACTGCTTTTCGGTGGCACACAATGAGAGACAGATGCCACACACAGGACTGGCACGGAGGCAAACTTGCCAATATTTATCTCCCACTAACTATTTTTTTTTGAAAAGGGAGAATTTACCCCCAAAAAAACAAAAAGGCCCAGTATTACACAGTGCTTTTCGATGGCACACAATGAGAGACAGATGCCACCCACAGCATGGCACGGAGGCAGACTTGCCAATATTTATCTCCCACTAATATTTTTTTTTTTAAAGGGAGAATTTACCCAAAATAAACAAAAAGGCCCAGTATTACACAGTGGTTTTTTCGGTGCCACACAATGAGAGAGAGATGCCACCCACAGCAATGGCACGGAGGCAGACTTGCCAATATTTATCTCCCACTAATTTATTTTTTTTGGAAAAGGGAGAATGTAGCCAAAAAAAAAAATGGCCAAGTATTACACAGTGGTTTTCGGTGGCACACAATGAGAGAGAGATGCCACCCACAGCAATGGCACGGAGGCAGACTTGCCAATATTTATCTCCCACTAATATTTTTTTTTTTTAAAGGGAGAATTTACCCCAAAAAAACAAAAAGGCCCAGTATTACACAGTGTTTTTTTCAGTGCCACACAATGAGAGAGAGATGCCACCCACAGCAATGGCACGGAGGCAGACTTGCCAATATTTATCTCCCACTAATTTATTTTTTTGGAAAAGGGAGAATGTAGCCAAAAAAAAAATGGCCAAGTATTACACAGTGGTTTTCGGTGGCACACAATGAGAGAGAGATGCCACCCACAGCAATGGCACGGAGGCAGACTTGCCAATATTTATCTCCCACTAATATTTTTTTTTTTAAAGGGAGAATTTAGCCCCCCCAAAAAAATGGCCAAGTATCACACAGTGGTTTTCGGTGGCACACAATGAGAGAGAGATGCCACCCACAGCAATGGCACGGAGGCAGACTTGCCAATATTTATCTCCCACTAATATTTTTTTTTTTAAAGGGAGAATTTAGCCCCCCCAAAAAAATGGCCAAGTATCACACAGTGGTTTTCGGTGCCACACAATGAGAGAGAGATGCCACCCACAGCAATGGCACGGAGGCAGACTTGCCAATATTTATCTCCCACTAATTTATTTTTTTGGAAAAGGGAGAATGTAGCCAAAAAAAAAAAATGGCCAAGTATCACACAGTGGTTTTCGTTTTCGGTGCCACACAATGAGAGAGAGATGCCACCCACAGGACTGGCACGGAGGCAGAGTTGCCAATATTTATCTCCCTGCAGTTATCTCAGAAAAGTATGGCAGGCAGCTAGAAAAAGGACTGCTGCACACAAAAGTGTGGACAAACACACAAGATAGCTGTGCAGAAAGGAAGGAAATACAGGATTTGTGCTTTGAAAAAAGCAGTTGGTTTGCACAGCGGCGTACACACACAGGCACAGCAACGCAGCTATCAGGGTCAGGGAGCCTTCTAAGTCAGCCCAATGAGCGACAGCGCTGAGGAAAAAAAAATGTAGCTTCCACTGTCCCTGCAAACAAAAGGTGGTGTTGGACAGTGGAAATTGCTACAGCACAAGCGGTTTGTAGCTTTATGTACCCTGCCTATCACTATCCCTGCTTCTGAAGAAGCGGCAGCAACCTCTCCCTACGCTCACATCAGCAGCAGTAAGATGGCGGACGGCTGGAACGCCCCTTTATAGCCCCTGTGACGCGGCAGAAAGCAAGCCAATCACTGCAATGCCCTTCTCTAAGATGGTGGGGACTGAGATCTATGTCATCACGCTGCCCACACTCTGCGTCCACCTTCTTTGGCTGAGAAATGGCGCTTTTAGCGTCATCGAAACGCGACTTTGGTGCGAAAGTCGCGTACCGCATGGCCGATGCAACGCTGGGATCGGCTCGGTTTCATGAGACGCCGACTTTGCCAAAAGTCGGCGACTTATGAAAATGAACGATCCGTTTCGCTCAACCCTAGTTACAAGAAATGAAGCTAACCTCAGCGGTAAAGGAATTAATCCTACAACTATCAAATAGGAGCAGAAAAGTGGTGAACAACACATCACCACAGTCCACTAATCTACATAAAGACGCCTTCTTCTGCGGGATCAGCCCGCTAGGCGCTCATATACTGTAGATCAGGAAACTAGACTGAAAACCTGGAGCAACGACTACATTGACATATGGTCGCTGTTATCAGCGGACCAACAAACGGTGGATAAACCTAACAAGAGGGGTTTTCGATAGGGGGAGATCGAGAATTGCATTAACCATGAATAATTGGCTCGAGGCCTTCGCAGTATTGGGCTGTATTATGGGCCAGAAACATCCGGAATGCTGCTCCAAATTGTTTATATATCAGGACATGATATATAGTTCATACAAGTCGCATGGCGGTTCAGCCTGGCGTCGGTACGACGAGGAGTTCCGCAGGTGTCTGGCCCTACAGCCCGATCTAGGCTGGGGGGTTAAGGTGACTGACGTGTGGTTGCAACTGATGCTGTCCCAAAAGCAGCCCCCCTTTTCTGCCACGACCACTAATTACTCCACAGCCGCAGGTCAAAACTCAGTGGTCGTGCGAAAACCCGGGGCCTGCTGGCTATTTAACGAGGGAAACTGCCGTTTCCACGCATTATGCAAATTCAGACATGATTGCTCCGCTTGCGGGGGGACACACCCAGCGGCAAGGTGCACTAGTCAGCCATACAAAGCGGCTACAAGGCAGAACCCCAGTGAGTGTAACCGCGATGGCCCTCTGGCTAAATCTCTACCCCAATAAGAAAGCGGCTCAGCAGCTGCAAGCGGGATTCTCTGACGGGTTTTTTATTCCCTTTAAGCTAACAAGAAAGCCAACCCTATCCGATAACCTAAAATCGGCTCGCGAATTCCCCAAAATACTTAGAAAAAAATTTGAAAAGGAGGTAGAGTTGGGTAGAATAGCAGGCCCCTTTAAGTCACTACCCTACAAAAACATGAAAATATCACCGCTAGGTATTATACCAAAAAAGGAACCCGGTAAATACCACCTAATCCATCATTTATCTCACCCAAAGGGCGATTCGGTTAATGACGCAATTTCCCAGAAGAAGCTTCTGTCTCATATGCGTCTTTCGATAAGGCGGTAGAATTAGTACGGGCAGCCGGACCCGGCGCCCTGCTAGCCAAATCCGACATTGAATCGGCATTCCTTTTACTACCCGTGCACCCCGAATGTTTCCCCCTTTTGGGCTGCAAAGTGGACCAGCTCTATTACTTCGATATGTGCCTCCCGATGGGATGTTCCATCTCCTGCCACTATTTCGAGCTATTCAGCACCTTCCTAGATTAGGTAGTTCGGTTCGAGACGGGTAGTAACTCCCTAATTCACTACCTCGACGATTTCCTGTTTGTCGGCCCCAGAAATTCCAAACTCTGCTCCGATCTACTAGAAAAATTCAAATCTATCTCACTCAAATTCGGCATGCCATTGTCACTGGAAAAAACGGAGGGACCATGTAATGTATTACCTTTCTTGGGCATTGAAATAGATACCACTTCAATGGTTTTCCGCTTACCAGAGGATAAAATATTAAAAACCCAGCAAATGTTGAAAGGCTTTCGAGAAGTTAACAAGGTAACCCTCCAGCAAATGCAAGCATTATTGGGCCTACTGACTGTCGGCAGAGCATTCTCGCGCAGACTATCTTTGGCAACAAAAGGAGCTTCTCAGCCTGGCCATAGAATTAGGCTCACTCGTTCGCTAAAAGCAGATCTGCTAGTATGGCAGACGTTCGTACAACGGTCACACGTGCGTCATGGCGAGAGAGATCGCTAGCAAGGAACTAGGGCTGACAATAGGGTGGAACAAAAAAGAGGGTTTTGCAGCAATTTATAAAAACCAATGGTGCAAATCTGGTTGGCCAGAGAGATGAACGACAACAAAGTGGGGGCAAGACCCGGCCCTATGGGAATTGTTTGCGGTAGTAGCAGCGATGGAGATATGGGCCGTTCAGTTGAGAAACACGAACATTCGTTTCCAAACTAAAAGTGCGAAAACAGCAAGGAGTCTAAATCACATGTCTTCTTCATCCTTGCCCATACTCGCTCACTTGCGACAGCTAGCGCTGATTTGCCTTGAAAACAATATTTGGTGTAGAGCCACCGTGGTGGCGGAAGTAGATGATGATATCATTAACCCACTGTTATTTTCCAATTGGCAGGCTTTCAGAATCCAGCAGCCCAACGTGCAACCCCGGGGTATTCGGTGTATACTGTCCCTGTGGGACACAGTGGCCAATCATTGATGCCCTTAATCCAGGCCTCCGTTTCGCCAGCTACCTGGCAGGTGTATGGTAAGGCATGGGAGGAGTGGTGCTCACTAATTCAGGGTAGGCCAGTTGATAAATGCGACCAAGCACGAAGCGCGATTACAACCGATTTTCTATTACGGATGAAGGAAGGCGGGGCGTCGGGCACCTCGGCACAACGGAAATTATCGGGGCTAGCATTTTTCTTTCAATTATTGGGATGGGTAGACTGTTATGATCTGGTGGCCTAGGAGCAGCATGAGACGTACTCTGGAGAAGGTGGTACCTGTACTAACCGCAGACCCTGAACTTAACACCGCAACTAGAAGTAGCCGTGGAATGTACCTAACACTCCCTAGACATCTCGACACAGCCGGAGGACTAAATACCCCTAGAGATAGAAAAGGGAAAACTATCTTGTCTCAGAGAAAATCCCCAAAGGATAGACAGCCCCCCACAAATATTGACTGTGAGAGGAGAGGGAAATAACATACGCAGACTGAAATCAGAATTTAGCAAAGGAGGCCGCTCTAGCTAAATAGAAAGGATAGGACAGAGTACTATGCAGTCAGTATTAAAACACTAGAAAATATCCACCACAGAAAATACAAAATCTCCACATCTAACTAAAGATATGGAGGGTATATCTGCATCTCCAGAGATACCAGCTTGGCTGAACAAATCCTTATACAGACCAAGCTGGACAAGACAAAACATGGAAAAGAACTGAACAATAAGGCCCACAGCATGTGGACTGCAAGAAACAAGGCCAGAACTCATCTTTGTTGAAATGAACAACAAAGCAGGAGAGACCAGGAAGAGATGTGAATCCTCCAGGAACAATGGACAACTGGCACTGACTAAAGGGTAAAGCAAGACTAAATAGCCCAGTCAGAATTGCAGTAAGTGGACACACCTGATAAATGCAGCGATCCAAAGACAGCAGCGCTACCACTTATAACCACCGGAGGGAGCCCAAGAGCAGAATTCACAACAGTAGACGTAACTAAGTCCTTCTGCATAAGACAAGCCATAAAAGGTTGGAAAAGGCTTCAGCCAAGCCAAGAATGTCGCCGCCCCATTTCACTGAGACTATTGCAGGACCTGATTGTGATATCCGCGTCAGTCTGCTCATCGCAATATGAGGTGGCCCTCATATCGGCAGCTTTCGCAACCGTTTTTTTCGGAGCACTACGTATTAGCGAATTGCTTCCGCGGTCAAAAAATGCGTCGGAAGGAGGCCTAATTAACGAGGACATAGTAATATGCAGCGACGCCCTGCACATCAGGGTTAGAAAATCCAAATGCGATCCCACCAGTAGGGGCACATGGGTCCTGGTTAACTCTACAGAGGGTCCAGCTTGCCCGTTAGAAATGGTTAAAAGATACGCCGTAATAAGACATGCGGGTAGATTTTTCTTCACTCATACAGACGGGTCCCCTCTGACCAAGTACCAATTCCAGGCAATGTTCAAGCTATGCTTGGAAAAAGCCGGCGCAAATCCAAAGGAGTACGGAACACATTCGTTCCGGATCAGGGCGGCCACAGAAGCAGCTAAGGCAGGAGTGTCAGAGGCCGAAGTGCAGAGAATGGGTCGTTGGAAGTCCGCATGCTTCGCCAGATACATAAGACCCGACTTGCTTAATTAACATGTGTTGTCTTTTACAGGGGTTGAAGTTTGGGTTGTAGGAGATTCCTATGTATACTGGGCCGAAAAGAGGGCCAAACTGCGGCCAGGAGTAACAAATCTTTACCTCCCAGGCATAAAAGTTAACTGGAGGGGTATCAGAGGCCTCCGGTGGAAACAGGTGTTCAAGGAGATGGTTGGTGTTGTGAAATTGGATTCTGGGCTCCCCCGGTGGCCACTTGTGGAATTGAACTTGTGTGCATCATCCCCTCTGTTCACCTGCTCCTATCAGGATGTGGGAGTCGCTATATAACCTTGCTCCTCTGTCAGTTTCTTGCCGGTCAACAATGTAATCAGAAGCCTTCTGTGCTTGTTCCTGCTACTAGACAACTCCCAGCTAAGTTGGACTTTTGTCCTTGTGTGTTTTTGCATTTTGTTCCTGTTCACAGCTGCTGTTTCGTTACTGTGTCTGGAAAGCTCTTGTGATCGGAAATTGCCACTCTGGTGTTATGAGTTAATGCTAGAGTCTTAAAGGAATTTCTGGATGGTGTTTTGATAGGGTTTTCTGCTGACCATGAAAGTGTCCTTTCTGTCTTCCTGCTATCTAGAAAGCGGACCTCGATTTTGCTAAACCTATTTTCATACTACGTTTGTCATTTCATCTAAAATCACCGCCAATATATGTGGGGGCCTCTGTCTGCCTTTTGGGAAAATTTCTCTAGAGGTGAGCCAGGACTGTCTTTTCCTCTGCTAGGATTAGGTAGTTCTCCGGCTGGCGCTGGGCATCTAGGGTTAAAAAACGTAGGCATGCTACCCGGCCACTTCTAGTTGTGCGGCAGGTTTAGTTCATGGTCAGTATAGTTTCCATCTTCCAAGAGCTAGTTCTCATATATGCTGGGCTATGTTCTCTCGCCATTGAGAATCATGACAGTTTGACCGGCCCAAAAAAGGGTTAAATTACTGGCTGAGAAAGGAGAGAAAAAAGAAGTCTGCTACAATTTTTTTTTTTTTTTCCTCTAGTTCTGAGTGTGCTCTTAATTGAATCACTTGCTAGTCTGCCTATACTGCAGCCTTCCTCTCTTTCTCTCCTTCTAATCCTTGAATGGCTCTGTGTTCACCTGTTTCAAATGGATCTTCAGAGTGTAGCTACAGGTTTGAATAATCTCGCCACAAAGGTACAAAATTTGCAAGATTTTGTTGTTCATGCACCTATGTCTGAGCCTAGAACTCCTTTGCCTGAATTCTTCTCGGGGAATAGATCTCACTTTCAAAATTTTAAAAATAATTGCAAATTGTTTTTGTCCCTGAAGTCTCGCTCTGCCGGAGACCCTGCACAGCAGGTCAGGATTGTAATTTCCTTGCTCCGGGGCGACCCTCAAGACTGGGCTTTTGCATTGGCACCAGGGGATCCTGCGTTGCTCAATGTGGATGCGTTTTTTCTGGCCTTGGGGTTGCTTTATGAGGAACCTCATTTAGAGCTTCAGGCGGAAAAGGCCTTGATGTCCTTGTCTCAGGGGCAAGATGAAGCTGAAATATACTGCCAAAAATTCCGCAAATGGTCTGTGCTTACTCAGTGGAATGAGTGCGCCCTGGCGGCGATTTTCAGAGAAGGTCTCTCTGATGCCATTAAGGATGTTATGGTGGGGTTCCCTGTGCCTGCGAGTCTGAATGAGTCCATGACGATGGCTATTCAGATCGATAGGCGTCTGCGGGAGCGCAAACCTGTGCACCATTTGGCGGTGTCTACTGAGAAAACGCCAGAAAATATGCAATGTGATAGAATTCTGTCCAGAAGCGAGCGGCAGAATTTTAGACGAAAAAATGGGTTGTGCTTCTATTGTGGTGATTCAACTCATGTTATATCAGCATGCTTTAAGCGTACTAAGAAGCCTGACAAGTCTGTTTCAATTAGCACTTTACAGTCTAAGTTTATTCTATCTGTGACCCTGATTTGTTCTTTGTCATCTATTACCGCGGACGCCTATGTCGACTCTGGCGCTGCTTTGAGTCTTATGGATTGGTCCTTTGCCAAACGCTGTGGGTATGATTTGGAGCCACTGGAGGCTCCGATACCTCTGAAAGGGATTGACTCCACCCCATTGGCTAGTAATAAACCACAATACTGGACACAAGTGACTATGCGTGTTAATCCGGATCACCAGGAGGTTATTCGCTTTCTGGTGCTGTATAATCTACATGATGTTTTGGTGCTGGGATTGCCATGGCTGCAATCTCATAACCCAGTCCTCGACTGGAGAGCTATGTCTGTGTTAAGCTGGGGATGTAAGGGTACTCATGGGGACGTACCTTTGGTTTCCATTTCATCATCTATTCCCTCTGAGATTCCTGAATTCTTGTCTGACTTTCGTGACGTTTTTGAAGAACCCAAGGTTGGTTCACTACCTCCGCACCGGGAGTGCGATTGTGCCATAGACTTGATTCCGGGTAGTAAATACCCTAAGGGTCGTTTATTTAATCTGTCTGTGCCTGAACACGCTGCTATGTGAGAATATATAAAGGAGTCCTTGGAAAAGGGACATATTCGTCCTTCGTCATCTCCCTTAGGAGCCGGTTTTTTCTTTGTGTCTAAGAAAGACGGCTCTTTGAGGCCGTGTATTGATTATCGACTTTTGAATAAAATCACTGTTAAATATCAATATCCGTTACCACTGCTTACTGATTTGTTTGCTCGTATAAAGGGGGCCAAGTGGTTCTCTAAGATTGATCTCCGTGGGGCATATAATTTGGTGCGAATCAAGCAGGGGGATGAGTGGAAAACCGCATTTAATACGCCCGAGGGCCATTTTGAGTATTTGGTGATGCCTTTTGGTCTTTCAAATGCCCCTTCAGTCTTCCAGTCCTTTATGCATGACATTTTCCGCGATTATTTGGATAAATTTATGATTGTTTATCTGGATGATATTCTGATTTTTTCGGATGACTGGGACTCTCATGTCCAGCAGGTCAGGAGGGTTTTTCAGGTTTTGCGGTCTAATTCCTTGTGTGTGAAGGGTTCTAAGTGTGTTTTTGGGGTTCAAAAGATTTCTTTCTTGGGATACATTTTTTCCCCCTCTTCCATCGAGATGGATCCTGTCAAGGTTCAGGCTATTGGTGATTGGACGCAACCCTCTTCTCTTAAGAGTCTTCAGAAATTTTTGGGCTTTGCTAACTTTTATCGTCGATTTATTGCTGGTTTTTCTGATGTTGTAAAACCATTGACTGATTTGACTAAGAAGGGTGCTGATGTTGCTGATTGGTCCCCTGATGCTGTGGAGGCCTTTCGGGAGCTCAAGCGCCGCTTTTCTTCCGCCCCAGTGTTGCGTCAGCCTGATGTTGCTCTTCCTTTTCAGGTTGAGGTCGACGCTTCTGAAATCGGAGCTGGGGCGGTGTTGTCGCAGAGAAGTTCCGACTGCTCCGTGATGAGACCTTGTGCTTTTTTTTCCCGTAAATTTTCGCCCGCCGAGCGGAATTATGATATTGGGAATCGGGAGCTTTTGGCCATGAAGTGGGCTTTTGAGGAGTGGCGTCACTGGCTTGAGGGGGCCAGACATCAGGTGGTGGTATTGACTGACCACAAAAATTTAATTTACCTTGAGTCTGCCAGGCGCCTGAATCCTAGACAGGCGCGCTGGTCGTTGTTTTTCTCTCGGTTTAATTTTGTGGTGTCGTACCTACCGGGTTCTAAGAATGTTAAGGCGGATGCCCTTTCTAGGAGTTTTGAGCCTGACTCCCCTGGTAATTCTGAGCCCACAGGTATCCTTAAAGATGGAGTGATATTGTCTGCCGTTTCTCCAGACCTGCGGCGGGCCTTGCAGGAGTTTCAGGCGGATAGACCTGATCGTTGCCCACCTGGTAGACTGTTTGTTCCTGATGATTGGACCAGTAGAGTCATCTCTGAGGTTCATTCTTCTGCGTTGGCAGGTCATCCTGGAATCTTTGGTACCAGGGATTTGGTGGCAAGGTCCTTCTGGTGGCCTTCCCTGTCACGAGATGTGCGAGGCTTTGTGCAGTCTTGTGACGTTTGTGCTCGGGCCAAGCCTTGTTGTTCTCGGGCTAGTGGATTGTTGTTGCCCTTGCCTATCCCGAAGAGGCCTTGGACGCACATCTCGATGGATTTTATTTCGGATCTGCCTGTTTCTCGGAAGATGTCTGTCATCTGGGTGGTGTGTGACCGTTTCTCTAAGATGGTCCATCTGGTTCCCTTGCCTAAGTTGCCTTCTTCTTCCGAGTTGGTTCCTCTGTTTTTTCAAAATGTTGTTCGTTTGCATGGTATTCCTGAGAATATCGTTTCTGACAGAGGGACCCAATTCGTGTCTAGATTTTGGCGGGCATTCTGTGCTAGGATGGGCATAGATTTGTCTTTTTCGTCTGCTTTCCATCCTCAGACTAATGGCCAGACCGAGCGGACTAATCAGACCTTGGAGACATATTTGAGGTGTTTTGTGTCTGCGGATCAGGATGATGGGTTGCTTTTTTGCCTTTGGCGGAGTTCGCCCTCAATAATCGGGCCAGCTCTGCCACCTTGGTGTCCCCGTTTTTCTGTAATTTGGGGTTTCATCCTCGATTTTCCTCCGGTCAAGTGGAATCTTCGGATTGTCCTGGAGTGGATGCTGTGGTGGAGAGGTTGCATCAGATTTGGGGGCAGGTGGTGGACAATTTGAAGTTGTCCCAGGAGAAGACTCAGCTTTTTGCCAACCGCCGTCGTCGTGTTGGTCCTCGGCTTTGTGTTGGGGACTTGGTGTGGTTGTCTTCTCGTTTTGTCCCTATGAGGGTTTCTTCTCCTAAGTTTAAGCCTCGGTTCATCGGCCCGTACAAGATATTGGAGATTCTTAACCCTGTGTCCTTCCGTTTGGACCTCCCTGCATCCTTTTCGATTCATAATGTTTTTCATCGGTCATTGTTGCGCAGGTATGAGGTACCGGTTGTGCCTTCCGTTGAGCCTCCTGCTCCGGTGTTGGTTGAGGGTGAGTTGGAGTACGTTGTGGAAAAGATCTTAGACTCTCGTGTTTCCAGACGGAGACTCCAGTATCTGGTCAAATGGAAGGGATACGGTCAGGAGGATAATTCTTGGGTCACTGCCTCTGATGTTCATGCCTCCGATCTTGTCCGTGCCTTTCATAGGGCTCATCCTGATCGCCCTGGTGGTTCTGGTGAGGGTTCGGTGCCCCCTCCTTGAGGGGGGGGTACTGTTGTGAAATTGGATTCTGGGCTCCCCCGGTGGCCACTTGTGGAATTGAACTTGTGTGCATCATCCCCTCTGTTCACCTGCTCCTATCAGGATGTGGGAGTCGCTATATAACCTTGCTCCTCTGTCAGTTTCTTGCCGGTCAACAATGTAATCAGAAGCCTTCTGTGCTTGTTCCTGCTACTAGACAACTCCCAGCTAAGTTGGACTTTTGTCCTTGTGTGTTTTTGCATTTTGTTCCTGTTCACAGCTGCTGTTTCGTTACTGTGTCTGGAAAGCTCTTGTGATCGGAAATTGCCACTCTGGTGTTATGAGTTAATGCTAGAGTCTTAAAGGAATTTCTGGATGGTGTTTTGATAGGGTTTTCTGCTGACCATGAAAGTGTCCTTTCTGTCTTCCTGCTATCTAGAAAGCGGACCTCGATTTTGCTAAACCTATTTTCATACTACGTTTGTCATTTCATCTAAAATCACCGCCAATATATGTGGGGGCCTCTGTCTGCCTTTTGGGAAAATTTCTCTAGAGGTGAGCCAGGACTGTCTTTTCCTCTGCTAGGATTAGGTAGTTCTCCGGCTGGCGCTGGGCATCTAGGGTTAAAAAACGTAGGCATGCTACCCGGCCACTTCTAGTTGTGCGGCAGGTTTAGTTCATGGTCAGTATAGTTTCCATCTTCCAAGAGCTAGTTCTCATATATGCTGGGCTATGTTCTCTCGCCATTGAGAATCATGACAGGTTGGCATAGCAAGGATGGCGGAACGCCCTGTGATAATGGTGGCATACATTGGGGCTGTGTGTGTGTGTCATTATACAGTGAGGCTGTGGGGGGGTGTGTCATTATACAGTGGGGCTGAGCGTGTGTGTGTCATTATACAGTGGGGCTGTGTGTGTGTGTCATTATACAGTGAGGCTGTGCATGTGTGTGTCATTATACAGTAGGGCTGTGTGTGTGTCATTATACAGTGGGTTTGTGCGTGTGCCTGTCATTATACAGTGGGGCTGAGCATGTGTGTGTCTTTATACAGTGGGGCTGTGCGTGTGTGTGTCATTATACAGTGGGGCTGTGCGTGTGTGTCATTATACAGTGGCGCTGTGTGTGTGTGTGTCATTGGTGCATTCACTCTGTTTCATTCTATGTGACTGCAGACTTGTGGTTATTCGGCGGGTGTGTGACTGCAAGTTTGTGATTTGCGTAAATGCGGTCACATGCCGGCTAGACTTGCATGGCCTAATGCAACTGTATTGAACAAGGCCAGAAACAGTCTAGTTGGAATATGGCTGGGAATAAATAGATCACATACTTGCGGTCACAAGACCACCTGTTCCCGATGCCAGCACCAGAGAATCTTCACAGTGCACAGTGCGCACAATATGAGGATTCACACTTAGTGACTGTAGACATGTAGCATAAGATCCTACAACCCCTTTAAGGATGGGTCGCTACTCATGGGCCACTGCTGTGTGCTTGCCCCCCAGGCTAAAATTTGCCAGCCAGCCCCAGGGGCTAATTATGCTCAGCTTGACCTCTGTGCAGTTGGGAGCCCAGTCAAATAAAAAACAGTCTTAAGCCCCCGTCTCACTAAGCAAGATCGCTAGCGAGATCGCTGCTGAGTCACAAGTTTTGTGATGCAACAGCGACCTCCGTAGCGATCTCGCTATGTGTGACACGTAGCAGCGACCAGGCCCCTGCTGTGAGATCGCTGGTCGTGTCGGAATGGCCTGGACCTTTTTTTGATCGTTGAGGTCCCGCTGGGTAGCACACATCACTGTGTTTGACACCTTACCAACGACCTCGTTGACGACTCAGACACTGAATCGTCATAATAGCTCCCATGTGACATCGTTGTACAGGTCGCTACAGGTCACTGGTGAGATGTCAAACAGTGAGATCGCAGCTGCGATCGTTGGAAGATCTCACTGTTTGACATCTCACCAGCGACCACATAGCGACGTAGCAACGATCCCTAAAAGGTCGTATCGTTGTCGGGATCGCTTTAGCGTCGCTAAGTGAGACGGGGCCTTAACATTCATAATTGCACAAGGAGAGGCAGTGTGGGGATGTCTCACAGTCTCCTCATGGCTTAAATATGATAGGAGATGTTTCAGCTCAATGACCCACAAGAGGGATCTTCTGGAGTCTCACAGGGTTTTTTGGGCAAAGGTTAAGTCTTTTTTCTGGATGTATAGGTGTTCTTCCCTTTAGCTTTGCTACATCTATACCTAAAACGGGATTAAGGGAACAATACACTCATGGGAGTTTTCCCAGTGCAGTTAATCAACATACTATGTTTTATATCAACATTGGGTTGACCTTCAACTCTCAGGCCCCTTGGTAAATCAACACTGATGATTGTTTACCAAGTCCTTACTATTTTGGCACGGGATAACCTCCTTGTTATTTTATGCTTCCCTGTCTCATCAAACTCACCAATTCTTTATGCTTGTAGATTGTGAGCCCTCGCGGGCAGGGTCCTCTCTCCTCCTGTACCAGTTGTGACTTGTATTGTTCAAGATAATTGTACTTGTTTTTATTATGTACACCCTTCCTCACATGTAAAGTGCCATGGAATAAATAGCGCTATAATAATAATAAATAATAATAATAATAATGCTGTTATTTCAGGGTGACCATCCCCCGTTAACCTTTCCTGAGGTGCCCAGTTAAGTTACTTTTGCATCGCTAATGACTTGACTTTCCTTGACCCCACAAAATAAATGCACTTTTTCTTTAGTCTGTTCCTAGTCGATTGCTTCTATTTCCTATACAGACACCTTCTCCAGTCTTTTCCAATTCAAAGAAGTAACACATCCCTTGCAGCTACATAAAGACCACAATATACTGTACATTTCCTGCTCTGCCACACATCATTATCCCTGCAATCTGTGCTACTCCTGTACATATGAATTCTATAGAAAGAGTGGAGCTAAAGTAAGAGTAAAGGTACCGTCACATTAAGCGACGCTGCAGCGATCTAGACAATGATGCCGATCGCTGCAGCATCGCTGTTTGGTCGCTGGAGAGCTGTCACACAGACAGCTCTCCAGCGACCAACGATCCCGAAGTCCCCAGGTAACCAGGGTAAACATCGGGTTACTAAGCGCAGGGCCGCTGTTGTGAATTCCGTTTTCGGGCTCCCTCCTGTGGTCATGAGTGGTACTGGGTGAGTTCTGTTCTTGGGCTCCCTCTGGTGGCCTTTAGCGATACGGCTGGTCTGTAGCTGGGCCCAGCTGTCTCGTTTCCTGCTATTCTGGTTCCTATTTAGTTCACCTGGACCTTTACTTGTTGCCTGCTGTCGGTGTATTCAGTACTGGTTCTGATTTCTCCTGGACTTTCCTTGTGACCTGTCTCCTCCCGGAGAAGCTAAGTCTTGCTAGTTCATTTGTTCATTGTTTCCTTGAAAATGTTTCTCACTATATGATGAGTTCAGTCCAGCTTGCTTATATGTGATTTTTTGCTTGCTGGTAGCTCTGGGGTGCAGAGTGCGCCCCTCACATCGTGAGTCGGTGTGGGGGTTCTTGTAATCTCTGCGTGGTTTGTTTTTGATAGTTTTGTACTGACCGCACAGATCCCTTCCTATCTTCTGACTATTTAGTGTTAGCGGGCCTCATTTGCTGAAACCTGTTTTCATTTCTACGTTCGTATTTTCCCCTTAACTCACCGTCATTATTTGTGGGGGGCTGTCTAAACTTTGGGGTTATTTCTCTGAGGCAAGTGAGGCTTGCTTTCTCTCTAGGGGTAGCTAGTTTCTCAGGCTGTGAAGAGGCTTCTAGGTTTTTAGGTAATGCTCCACGGCTGCCTATAGTGTGTGTGGATAGGCTTAGGATTGCGGTCAGTATAGCTCCCACATCCCCAGAGCTTGTCCTAATATTCAGGCTTGTCTATCAGGTCAGTTCTGTGATCATTACCACCAGGATCATAACAGGCCCCGCTTAGTAACCCAATGTTTACCCTGGTTACCATTGTAAAAGTAAACAAAAAAACACTACATACTAACATTTCTGTCGCGTCCCTCGCCTTCAGCTTCCCTGCACTGTGTAAGCTGGCCGGAAAGCAGAGCGGTGACGTCACAGCTGTGCTCTGCTTTACGGCCGGCCGGCGCTGACACTGGGGGATGCAGGGAAGCTGACGCTGAGGGACGCGACAGGAATGTAAGTATGTAGTGTTTTTTTTTTTACTTAACAATGGTAACCAGGGTAAACATCGGGTTACTAAGCATGGCCCTGCACTTAGTAACCCGATGTTTACCCTGGTTACCAGTGAAGACATCGCTGGATCGGTGTCACACACACCGATCCAGCGATGTCAGCGGGTGATCCAGCGACGAAATAGGTGCTGGCCTTCTAGCTCCGACCAACGATGTCACAGCAGGATCCTGATCGCTGCTGCATGTCAAACACAATGATATCGCTATCCAGGACGCTGCAACGTCACGGATCGCTATCGTTATCGTTGTTAAGTTGTTCAGTGTGAAGGTACCTTAAATCCTCATTCACTTCACAGGGGTTCTGATAGAAAACACAGAAAACAACCAGCATCCTAAGAACTTAACTCCTGTTATAAATTGCACTCACAATGAACCTCATATTAAACTTTTCTGCCACCTGTCTGATCCTCACAGGTCTAACAATATGTTTAACTCGCAAAAGAAAAAATTAAAGAAAAGAAAAGTAAAGTAAACATGACAAAACAACTGAATACATAAAGAAACCGCACAGGCCTGCTAGAAACTCTGCTGCATCTGGATGAACAGAGTTGGAATCAAGGCCTCACTAGGTTGCAAACTTACTCTTACATCCCTGGTTGTAATCATCCATTTTGACTCTTCTGCACATGGTGTGGCATATGAGACTGAGAGAAGATGCTATTCTGCCTGTGTAAATAGGAACCAACACATGGTCGTATGTGTTGTGGATTCTGTTTGTGGGCTCCCTCTGGTGGTTACTGCTGGTACTGGGTGACTTTGGTGGGTTGCGGCCTTTGGTTTCCACCTGTCCATCAGTGGCTGGGTGTTTCCTATTTTACCTGGCCTTTCTGTCATTTCCCTTGCCGGCTATCAATGTATTCAGATGTGCTCTGTTTGGTTCCTGCCTACCTGCTCCCAGATCTTTCAGGATAAGCTAAGTGCTGATTTTCAGTTGTTTGTTTTTTTGTCCAGCTTGCTTATTATGTCTCTATGCTAGCTGGTAGCTCTAGTGGACTGAGGTTCTCCCCATGTGCCATGAGTTGGCACATGGGTTCTTGTAATCTCAGGATGGTTTTTTTGATTAGGGTTTTTTGCTGACCGCTCAGTCCCCTTTTGTATCGTTCTGCTTTCTAGTTTACAGCGGGCCTCAATTTGCTAAAACTATATATATCATCTCTATGTGTGTGCCTTCCTCTCATTTCACCGTCAATACATGTGGGGGGCAACTATATCTTTTGGGGTTCATTCCGCTGGAGGCAAGTGAGGTCTTTATTTTCTCTGCAGTGCTAGTTAGCTCTTAGGCTGGTGCGTGGCGTCTAGAACCAACGTAGGCACGCTCCCTGGCTATCTCTAGTTGCGTTTGTCAGGCGTAGGGCAGCGGTCAGCCCAGGTTCCATCACCCTAGAGCTCGTCCGTAATATATTTGTACTTTGCTTGTCCTGTGCTATCCCTAGCCATTGGGATTCATGACAGTATAGCCGGCCCACAAAGTGTTAATTGTTTGGGCTGAAGCAGGAGAAAGAGAAGTGTTTAACCCCTTAATCCCATATGACGTACTATACCGTCGAGGTGGGGTGGGCCTTAATTCCCGGTGACGGTATAGTACGTCATACGCGATCGGCCGCGCTCACGGGGGGAGCGCGGCCGATCGCGGCCGGGTGTCGGCTGCATATCGCAGCTGACATCCGGCACTATGTGCCAGGAGCGGTCACGGACCGCCCCCGGCACATTAACCCCTGGCACACCGCGATCAAACATGATCGCGGTGTACCGGCGGTACAGGGAAGCATCGCGCAGGGAGGGGGCTCCCTGCGTGCTTCCCTGAGACGATCGGTACAAGGTGATGTACTCACCTCGTACCGAACGTCTTCTCCCTGCAGGCCCCGGATCCAAAATGGCCGAGGGGCTGTATCCGGGTCCTGCAGGGAGCACTTCCGGGTCGGAGCAGGCTGCAGATGAAAGCTGCAGCCTGCTCCGATGAAAGTATGATCACGGATCTGATAGAGTGCTGTGCACACTATCAGATCTGCGATCTGTGATGTCCCCCCCTGGGACAAAGTAAAAAAGTAAAAAAAAAAATTTCCACATGTGTAAAAAAAAAAAATAATAATTCCTAAATAAATAATAATAAAAAAAAAAATATTATTCCCATAAATACATTTCTTTATCTAAAAAAAACAAACAAAAACAATAAAAGTACACATATTTAGTATCGCCGCGTCCATAACGACCCAACCTATAAAACTGGCCCACTAGTTAACCCCTTCAGTAAACACCGTAAGAAAAAAAAAAAAAAAACGAGGCAAAAAACAACGCTTTATTACCATACCGCCGAACAAAAAGTGGAATAACACGCGATCAAAAAGACGGATATAAATAACCATGTTACCGCTGAAAACGTCATCTTGTCCCGCAAAAAACGAGCCACCATGCAGCATCATCAGCAAAAAAATAAAAAAGTTATAGTCCTCAGAATAAAGCGATGCCAAAATAATTATTTTTTCTATAAAATAGTTTTTATCGTATAAAAGCGTCAAAACATAAAAAAATGATATAAATGAGGTATCGCTGTAATCGTACTGACCCGACGGTTAAAACTGCTTTATCAATTTTACCAAGTGCAGAACGGTATAAATGCCTCTCCCAAAAGAAATTCATGAATAGCTGGTTTTTGGATATTCTGCCTCACAAAAATCGGAATAAAAAGTGATAAAAAATGGTCACGTGTCCGAAAATGTTACCAATAAAAACGTCAACTCGTCCCGCAAAAAACAAGACCTCACATGACTCTGTGGACCAAAATGTGGAAAAATTATAGGTCTCAAAATGTGGAGACGCAAAAACTTTTTTGCTATAAAAAGCGTCTTTTAGTCTGGTTTCACACTTGCGTTTTTATCTGCATGCGTTTTTTAAAAAAACCGCATGTGTGAAAAAGTGCATGTAAACGCGGTAAAACGCATGCGTTTTTATAGAAAAACACAAGAAAACAAGAAAAAAACAAAAAACCCTAACCCTACCCCTAACCCTACCCCTAACCTGAAATACGTGGCACTGAAATACGTGGCACTGAAATATACGTTTATATACGTATATACGTATATAAGTGCCACGATATTTCAGTGGCCACGTATTTAAGTGCCACGTATTTAAGTGCCACGTATTTAAGTGCCACGTATTTAAGTGCTACGTATTTAAGTGCCACGTATTTAAGTGCCACGTATTTCAGTGCCACGTATTTCAGTGCCACGTATTTTTCAGTGCCTGAAATACGTGGCACTGAAATATACGTTTATATACGTATATACGTATATAAGTGCCACGATATTTCAGTGGCCACATATATAAGTGCCACCTATTTAAGTGCCACGTATTTCAGTGCCACGTATTTAAGTGCCACGTATTTAAGTGCCACGTATTTAAGTGCCACGTATTTCAGTGCCACGTATTTCAGTGCCACGTATTTCAGTGCCACGTATTTACGTGCCACGTATTTTTCAGTGCCTGAAATACGTGGCACTGAAATACGTGGCACTGAAATATCGTGGCACTGAAATATCGTGGCACTGAAGTATTTACGTGCCACGTATTTTTCAGTGCCTGAAATACGTGGCACTGAAATACGTGGCACTGAAATACGTGGCACTGAAATATTGTGGCACTGAAATATCGTGGCACTTAAATACGTGGCACTTAAATACGTGGCACTTAAATACGTGGCACTTAAATACGTGGCACTTAAATACGTGGCACTTAAATACGTGGCACTTATATACGTGGCACTTATGACTGTCAGAAAATGTTCAGTAAACGGTTAGGGGTAGGGTTTCAGGTAGAATTGGGGAGTTTCCACTGTTCAGGCACATCAGGGGCTCTCCAAACGCGACATGGCGTCCAATCTCAATTCCAGCCAATTCTGCGTTGAAAAAGTAAAACAGTGCTCCTTCCCTTCCGAGCTCTCCCATGCGTCCAAAAAGGGGTTTACCCCAACATATGGGGTATCAGCGTACTAGGGACAAATTGAACAACAACTTCTGGGGTCCAAGTTCTCTTGTTATCCTTGGGAAAATAAAAATTTGGGGGGCTAAAAATCATTTTTGTGGGAAAAAAAATATGTTTTATTTTCACGGCTCTGCGTTGTAAACTGTAGTGAAACACTTGGGGGTTCAAAGTTCTCACAACACATCTAGATAAGTTCCTTGGGAGGTCCAGTTTCCAATATGGGGTCACTTGTGGGGGGTTTGTACTGTTTGGGTACATCAGGGGCTCTGCAAATGCAACGTGACGCCTGCAGACCAATCCATTTAAGTCTGCATTCCAAATGGCGCTCCTTCCCTTCCGAGCTCTGTCATGCGCCCAAACAGTGGTTCCCCCCCACATAGGGGGTATCAGCGTACTCAGGACAAATTGGACAACAACTTTTAGGGTCCAATTTATCCTGATACCCTTGTGAAAATACAAAACTGGGGGCTAAAAAATCATTTTTGTGAAAAAGAAAAATAATTTTTATTTTCACGGCTCTGCGTTATAAACTGTAGTGAAACACTTGGGGGTTCAAAGTTCTCACAACACATCTAGATAAGTTCCTTGGGGGGTCTAGTTTCCAATATGGTGTCACTTGTGGGGGGTTTGTACTGTTTGGGTACATCAGGGGCTCTGCAAATGCAACGTGACGCCTGCAGACCAATCCATTTAAGTCTGAATTCCAAATGGCGCTCCTTCCCTTCCGAGCTCTGTCATGCGCCCAAACAGTGGTCCCTCCCCACAAATGGGGTATCAGCGTACTCCAGACAAATTGGACAACAACTTTTGGGGTCCAATTTATCCTGATACCCTTGTGAAAATACAAAACTGGGGGCTAAAAAAATCATTTTTGTGAAAAAAAAAAATAATTTTTATTTTCACGGCTCTGCGTTATAAACTGTAGTGAAACACTTGGGGGTTCAAAGCTCTCAAAACACATCTAGATAAGTTCCTTAGGGGGTCTACTTTCCAAAATGGTGTCACTCGTGGGGGGTTTCAATGTTTAGGCACATTAGGGGCTCTCCAAACGCAACATGGCGTCCCATCTCAATTCCAGTCAATTTTGCATTGAAAAGTCAAATGGCGCTCCTTCCCTTCTGAGCTCTGCCCTGCGCCCAAACAATGGTTTACACCCACATATGGGGTATCAGTGTACTCAGGACAAATTGCACAACAATTTTTGGGGTCCAATTTCTTCTCTTACCCTTGGGAAAATAAAAAATTGGGGGTGAAAAGATCATTTTTGTGAAAAAATATGATTTTTTATTTTTACGGCTCTGCATTATAAACTTCTGTAAAGCACTTGTTGGGTCAAAGTGCTCACCACACATCTAGATAAGTTCCTTAGGGGGTCTACTTTCCAAAATGGTGTCACTTGTTAGGGGTTTCAATGTTTAGGCACATCAAGGGCTCTCTAAATGCAACATGGCGTCCCATCTCAATTCCAGTCAATTTTGCATTGAAAAGTCAAATGGCGCTCCTTCCCTTCCGAGCTCTGCCCTGGGCCCAAACAATGGTTTACACCCACATATGGGGTATCAGCGTACTCAGGACAAATTGCACAACAATTTTTAGGGTCCAATTTCTTCTCTCACCCTTGGGAAAATAAAAAATTGGGGGTGAAAAGATAATTTTTGTGAAAAAATATGATTTTTTATTTTTACGGCTCTGCATTATAAACTTCTGTAAAGCACTTGTTGGGTCAAAGTGCTCACCACACATCTAGATAAGTTCCTTAGGGGGTCTACTTTCCAAAATGGTGTCACTTGTGGGGGGTTTCAATGTTTAGGCACATCAGGGGCTCTCCAAATGCAACATGGCGTCCCATCTCAATTCCAGTCAATTTTGCATTGAAAAGTCAAATGGCGCTCCTTTGCTTCCAAGCTCTGCCATGCGCCCAAACTGTGGTTTACCCCCACATATTGGGTATCAGCGTACTCAGGACAAATTGTACAACAACTTTTGGGGTCTATTTTCTCCTGTTACCCTTGGTAAAATAAAACAAATTGGAGCTGAAATAAATTTTGTGTGAAAAAAAGTTAAATGTTCATTTTTATTTAAACATTCCAAAAATTCCTGTGAAACACCTGAAGGGTTAATAAACTTCTTGAAAGTGGTTTTGAGTACCTTGAGGGGTGCAGTTTTTAGAATGGTGTCACACTTGGGTATTTTCTATCATATAGACCCGTCAAAATGACTTCAAATGAGATGTGGTCCCTAAAAAAAAATGGTGTTGTAAAAATGAGAAATTGCTGGTCAACTTTTAACCCTTATAACTCCGTCACAAAAAAAAATTTTGGTTCCAAAATTGTGCTGATGTAAAGTAGACATGTGGGAAATGTTATTTATTAAGTATTTTGTGTGACATATGTCTGTGATTTAAGGGCATAAAAATTCAAAGTTGGAAAATTGCGAAATTTTCAAAATTTTCGCCAAATATTCGTTTTTTTCACAAATAAACGCAAGTTATATCGAAGAAATTTTACCACTAACATGAAGTACAATATGTCACGAGAAAACAATGTCAGAATCGCCAAGATCCGTTGAAGCGTTCCAGAGTTATAACCTCATAAAGGGACAGTGGTCAGAATTGTAAAAATTGGCCCGGTCATTAACGTGCAAACCACCCTCGGGGCTTAAGGGGTTAAGGGAATTTTTTTTTTTTTTTTTTTTCCCTTCAGAGTTTTGCTGCCTAGCCCTTAATTGCTGTCTAGCTGCTTCTTACCTCCTCTTAACCCTTGAATGGCTCTGATCTTAGCTGTTTAACATGGATGTCCAGAGTTTGGCTTCCAGCCTGAGTAATCTCGCGGCAAAAGTTCAAAACATACAGGATTTTGTTGTTCACACTCCCATGTCTGAACCTAGAATTCCTATTCCAGAGTTCTTTTCTGGAGATAGATCTACCTTCCTGAATTTCAGGAACAATTGTAAATTGTTTCTTTCTTTAAAATCTCGCTCCTCTGGAGACCCTGCTCAACAGGTCAAGATTGTAATATCTTTCCTGCGGGGCGACCCTCAGAATTGGGCATTTGCATTGGCACCAGGGGATCCTGCATTGCTCAGTGTGGATGCGTTTTTTCTGGCATTGGGATTGCTCTATGAAGAACCTAACCTGGAGATTCAGGCTGAAAAGGCTTTATTAGCCCTCTCTCAGGGGCATGATGAAGCGGAGATATATTGTCAGAAGTTTCGGAAATGGTCGGTGCTTACTCAGTGGAATGAGTGCGCCCTGGCTGCAAACTTCAGAAATGGTCTTTCTGAGGCCATTAAGGATATTATGGTGGGGTTCCCTACGCCTACAGGTCTGAATGAGTCTATGGCTATGGCCATTCAGATTGATCGGCGTTTACAGGAGCGCAAACCCGTGCACCAGTTGGCGGTGTCTTCTGAACAGGCACCTGAGACTATGCAATGTGATAGAATTCAGTCCAGAAGTGAACGGCAAAATTATAGGCGGAAAAATGGATTGTGTTTCTATTGTGGTGATTCAGCTCATGTTATATCAGCATGCTCTAAACGCACAAAAAGGGTTGATAAATCTTTTGCCATTGGTGCTCTGCAGCCTAAGTTCATTTTGTCTGTGACTCTGATTTTTTCACTGTCTTCCATTTCCGTCGATGCCTATGTGGATTCGGGCGCTGCCCTGAGTCTTATGGATTGGTCATTTGCTAAACGCTGCGGTTTTAGTCTGGAACCTCTGGAAGTTCCTATTCCTCTGAAGGGAATTGACTCTACACCATTGGCTATGAATAAACCGCAGTATTGGACACAAGTGACCATGCGCATGACTCCCGTTCATCAGGAGGTGATTCGCTTCCTTGTACTTTATAATTTACACGATGTACTAGTGCTTGGTCTGCCATGGTTACAAACTCATAATCCTGTCCTGGACTGGAAAACAATGTCTGTGTTAAGCTGGGGATGTCAGGGGGTTCATGATGATGCACCTCCGATTTCAATCGCTTCATCTACTCCTTCTGAGATCCCTGCGTTTTTGTCTGACTATAGGGATGTTTTTGAGGAGCCTAAGCTCAATTCGCTCCCTCCGCATAGAGATTGTGACTGTGCTATAGAATTGATTCCTGGCAGTAAGGTCCCTAAGGGTCGTTTATTTAATCTGTCACTGCCAGAGCATACTGCTATGCGGAATTATATTAAGGAGTCCTTGGAAAAGGGACATATTTGTCCATCTTCGTCCCCTCTGGGAGCAGGTTTTTTTTTTGTGGCAAAAAAAGATGGTTCCCTGAGGCCTTGTATAGATTATCGCCTTCTGAATAAGATTACAGTCAAGTATCAGTATCCATTGCCATTATTGACTGATTTGTTTGCTCGCATTAAGGGGGCTAGGTGGTTCACTAAGATAGATCTTCGTGGTGCGTATAATCTGGTGCGGATAAAACAGGGTGATGAGTGGAAAACCGCATTTAATACGCCTGAGGGCCATTTTGAGTATTTGGTAATGCCTTTTGGACTCTCCAATGCTCCGTCAGTCTTTCAGTCCTTTATGCACAATATTTTCCGTGAATATCTGGATAAGTTTATGATTGTGTATTTGGATGATATTTTGGTGTTTTCTGATGACTGGGAGTCTCATGTTCTACAGGTCAGGAAGGTGTTTCAGGTTCTGCGGGCCAATTCTCTGTTTGTGAAGGGCTCAAAGTGTCTCTTCGGAGTCCAGAAGATTTCTTTTTTGGGGTACATTTTTTCTCCTTCTACTATTGAGATGGATCCCGTCAAGGTTCAGGCGATTTGTGACTGGACACAACCTACATCTGTTAAGAGCCTTCAGAAGTTCTTGGGGTTTGCTAATTTTTATCGTCGGTTCATTGCTAATTTTTCCAGTATTGTTAAACCTTTGACTGATTTGACTAAAAAGGGTGCTGATGTTGCTGATTGGTCTCCTGCGGCCGTGGAGGCCTTTCAGGAACTTAAGCGCCGGTTTTCTTCTGCTCCTGTGTTGTGTCAACCAGATGTTTCACTTCCTTTTCAGGTTGAGGTTGATGCTTCCGAGATTGGAGCGGGGGCGGTTTTGTCACAGAGAAGTTCTAATGGCTCGGTGATGAAGCCATGTGCATTCTTCTCTAGAAAATTCTCGCCCGCCGAGCGCAATTATGATGTGGGTAATCGGGAGCTTTTGGCCATGAAGTGGGCATTTTGAGGAGTGGCGTCATTGGCTTGAGGGTGCTAAACATCGTGTGGTGGTCTTGACTGATCACAAGAATCTCATTTACCTTGAGTCTGCCCGGCGTTTGAATCCTAGACAGGCTCGTTGGTCGTTGTTTTTTTCTCGTTTCAATTTCGTGGTTTCATACCTGCCAGGTTCAAAGAATGTGAAGGCAGATGCTCTTTCCAGGAGTTTTGTGCCTGACTCTCCTGGAGACTCTGGACCTACTGGTATCCTTAGGGATGGGGTAATATTGTCCGCCGTATCCCCAGACTTGCGACGTGCATTACAGGAGTTTCAGGTGGATAAACCGGATCGTTGTCCACCAGAAAGACTGTTTGTTCCGGATGATTGGACCAGTAGAGTCATCTCCGAGGTCCATTCTTCTGTGTTGGCTGGTCATCCTGGAATATTTGGTACTAGAGACTTGGTGGCCAGGTCTTTTTGGTGGCCTTCCTTGTCTAGGGATGTGCGTACCTTTGTGCAGTCTTGTGAAGTGTGTGCTCGAGCTAAGCCTTGCTGTTCTCGGGCCAGTGGGTTGTTGTTATCCTTGCCCATCCCGAAGAGGCCTTGGACGCACATTTCCATGGATTTTATTTCTGATCTCCCGGTTTCACAGAAAATGTCCGTTATCTGGGTTGTGTGTGACCGCTTTTCTAAGATGGTTCATTTGGTGCCCTTGCCTAAGTTGCCTTCCTCCTCTGAGTTGGTCCCTTTATTTTTTCAGAACGTGGTTCGTTTGCATGGGATTCCGGAGAATATCGTTTCTGACAGGGGATCCCAGTTTGTGTCTAGATTTTGGCGGACGTTTTGTGCCAAGATGGGCATTGATTTGTCTTTCTCGTCTGCATTCCATCCTCACACGAATGGCCAGACGGAGCGAACTAATCAGACCTTGGAAACTTATTTGAGGTGTTTTGTTTCTGCTGATCAAGATGACTGGGTTGCTTTTTTGCCACTGGCCGAATTTGCTCTTAATAATCGGGCTAGTTCGGCCACGTTGGTCTCTCCTTTTTTTTGTAATTCGGGGTTGCATCCTCGTTTTTCCTCTGGTCAGGTGGAGCCTTCTGATTGTCCTGGAGTGGACGTGGTGGTGGACAGGCTACATCAGATTTGGAATCAGGTGGTGGACAATTTGAAGTTATCTCAGGAGAAGACTCAGCAGTTTGCTAATCGCCGTCGCCGCGTGCGTCCCCGACTTCTTGTTGGGGATTTGGTGTGGTTGTCTTCTCGTTTTGTCCCTATGAAGGTCTCTTCTCCTAAGTTCAAGCCTCGGTTCATCGGTCCTTATAGGATCTCGGAGATTCTTAACCCTGTATCTTTTCGTTTGGATCTCCCAGCATCGTTTGCTATTCATAATGTGTTCCATCGGTCGTTGTTGCGGAGGTATGAGGTGCCCGTTGTTCCTTCGGTTGAGCCTCCTGCTCCGGTGCTGGTGGAGGGTGAATTGGAGTATGTTGTTGAGAAGATCTTGGATTCTCGTGTTTCCAGACGCAAACTCCAGTATTTGGTTAAGTGGAAGGGTTATGGTCAGGAGGATAATTCCTGGGTGGTCGCCTCCGATGTTCATGCGACTGATTTGGTCCGCGCCTTCCATAGAGCTCACCCTGATCGCCCTGGGGGTTCTCGTGAGGGTTCGGTGACCCCTCCTCAAGGGGGGGGTACTGTTGTGGATTCTGTTTGTGGGCTCCCTCTGGTGGTTACTGCTGGTACTGGGTGACTTTGGTGGGTTGCGGCCTTTGGTTTCCACCTGTCCATCAGTGGCTGGGTGTTTCCTATTTTACCTGGCCTTTCTGTCATTTCCCTTGCCGGCTATCAATGTATTCAGATGTGCTCTGTTTGGTTCCTGCCTACCTGCTCCCAGATCTTTCAGGATAAGCTAAGTGCTGATTTTCAGTTGTTTGTTTTTTTGTCCAGCTTGCTTATTATGTCTCTATGCTAGCTGGTAGCTCTAGTGGACTGAGGTTCTCCCCATGTGCCATGAGTTGGCACATGGGTTCTTGTAATCTCAGGATGGTTTTTTTGATTAGGGTTTTTTGCTGACCGCTCAGTCCCCTTTTGTATCGTTCTGCTTTCTAGTTTACAGCGGGCCTCAATTTGCTAAAACTATATATATCATCTCTATGTGTGTGCCTTCCTCTCATTTCACCGTCAATACATGTGGGGGGCAACTATATCTTTTGGGGTTCATTCCGCTGGAGGCAAGTGAGGTCTTTATTTTCTCTGCAGTGCTAGTTAGCTCTTAGGCTGGTGCGTGGCGTCTAGAACCAACGTAGGCACGCTCCCTGGCTATCTCTAGTTGCGTTTGTCAGGCGTAGGGCAGCGGTCAGCCCAGGTTCCATCACCCTAGAGCTCGTCCGTAATATATTTGTACTTTGCTTGTCCTGTGCTATCCCTAGCCATTGGGATTCATGACACATATGTATATTAGGGAGTATAAACTATGAACAAAATATATACAAAATTTACTCCTATAGACTAAAATGATATAAAGTATAATTTTATTGAAACAAATAACAATTACTAAAAACATAAAAAATGGCCCCTTGACCCCCAAGGGTGGTTTGCATGTTAATTACCAGGCCAATTTTAACAATTATGTCCACTGTCCGTTTATGAGGTTATAACTCTGGAACGCTTGCGTAGATCCTGGTGATTCTGACATTGTTTTCTCGTGACATATTGTAATTCATGATAGTTGTAAAATTTCTTTGATATGGCTTGCATTTATTTGTAAAAAAAAATGTAAATTTTTTAAAAATATGTCACACAAAATACAACATTTCCCACATGTCTACTTTACATCAGCACAATTTTGGAACCAACATTTTTTTTTGCTAGGAAGTTATTAGGGTTAAAAGTTGACCAGCTATTTCTCATTTTTACAACACCATTTTTTTTAGGGACCACATCTCATTTGAAGTCACTTTGAGGGGTCTATATTTTATAAGATACTCAAAAGTAACACCATTCTAAAAACTGTACCCATCCAGGAGCTCAAAACCACATTGAAGAAGTTTATTAACCCTTCAGGTGCTTACAAGGAATTTTTGAAATGTTTTAAAAAAAAAGAACATTTAACTTTTTTCACCAAAAATTGACTTCATATCCAATTTGTTTTATTTTACCAAGGGTAACAGGAAAATTTGGACCCCAAAAGTTGTTGTGCAATTTATCCTGAGTACGCTGATACCCCATATGTGGGGGTAAACCACTCTTTGGGCGCATGGCAGAGCTCAGAAGGGAAGGAGCGCCGTTTGACTTTCCAATGCAAAATTGGCTGGAATTGAGATAGGATGCCATGTTGCGTTTGGAGAGCCCCTGATGTGCCTAAACAGTGGAAACCCCCCAAAAGTGACACCATTTTGGAAAGTAGATCCCCTAAGGAACTTGACTAGATGTGTAGTGAGCACTTTGAACCCCCAAGTCCTTCATAAAAGTTTAGAATGTAGAGCAGTAAAAATAAAAAATCACATTTTTTCACAAAAATGATTTTTCACTCCCAATTTTTATTTTCCCAAGGGTAACAGGAGAAATTGGACCCCAACAGTTGTTGCCTTGAGTGCGCTGATACTACATATGTGGGGGTAAACCAATGTTTGGGTGCATGGCAGAGCTCGGAAGGGAAGAAGCACCGTTTTACTTTTTCAATGCAGAATTGGCTGGAATTGAGATCAGATGCCATGTCACATTTGGAGAGCCCCTGATGTGCCTAAACAGTGGAAAACCCCCAATTCTAACTCCAACCCTAATCTGAACACACCCCTAACCCTAATCCCAACCCTATCCATAACCCTAGCCACACCACTAACCCGAACACGCCCCTAACACTAATCCCAACACTAAACACACCCCTAACCCCAACACACCCCTAACCCTAATCCCAACCCTAACCATAACCCTAACCATACCCCTAACACTGACACACCCCTAACCCTAATCCAACCCTAATCCCAACTGTAAACCTAATCCCCATCTCTAGCTCCAACCCTAACCCTAACTTTAGCCCCAACCCTAACTCTAACTTTAGCCCTAACCCTAACTTTAGCCACAACCCTAACCCTAACTTTAGCCCCAACCCTAACCCTAACTTTAGCCCCAACCCTAACTTTGGCCCTAATCCTAATGGGAAAATGGAAATAAATACATTTTTTTAATTTTATTAATTTTCCCTAACTAAGGGAGTGAAAAAGGGGGGTTTGATTTACTGGGCATATTGGAAGATACAACTGAAATACTGGCAGACGCAGCATGTGTGGATAGAGAGGACAGGCATACTCAGAAACAAGCACTGGTAACCTGAGAACTAGCAAGCATGCAGACAACTGACTAAATACATTGCTCATGCACCTACCAACAGGTGGAGGTGCCTTAAATAGTGAGTGTTTCCCAGCCATTAGCCCAGGACACTTTTGAATGAAGCACACTGTCCCTTTAAGAGACCAGAAGAGATCAGATGCCCTAAGCGCAGTGCCTGGGGATCTGCCAGGCATACGCAGACCCCGGGAAGCAGCAGCAAGAGGAGGACACGTAGGATGGCATACCTACCAAGGGCGGGGAGGATGGGAAGAGTGCAGGGATGCCAATGCTACAGTTTTACCTACTTTCATTTTGTGCTGGAGGGCATCCTACTTTGGACCTTTGAGAGCTATTTGACCTTGAAGCCAAACCATTGCAGTCTTTTTACCACACCCGGACCACGCAATGTCTACCCTTGAAGTCTGCGGGATAATTATCTCTGATGCAAAAGTGGTGATCATCCTATAGTGAAAATGTTTAATTTTCAAACGTCAATTGACTAAAAAGCTTATTTGTCTGAGGGCCAACCTCTTTAATGGGTTTGTACCCAGGTTAGACATTATCCTGTTCAATGGGGTTCTTGTGGTTCTAGCAGCATTTATCAGCTGTCATGTTACCTTTAAACATGGACTACAATAACATCACACATGATAAATGTGGACCTAAGATCTTGACAATGAGAATAGGCTAGAATTTGAACCATAATGAGACACTTAGGAATAATTCATTCATTTATTAAGTTATATTCCTATGGGTATATTGCTGCAGAATTGCTTTTCTCCAGACACCATGTTCAGAGAATTTTCTTATAAAAGACACATAGACATAATAGATTGATATCATCAATGCCTACATAATTTCTCTCAGTCTTGAGACAATATTATCTGTGACTAAAGGTTTCTTGAACTGAATAACAAGTTTGGTCTAGTAATATTGCCAAGAGCAAACACAGATAAATGCTAACTTAACAATTATTTCTTAAGTTGATACTATATGATTAATAGCACTTCACCTTAGATGATTAAGTATTTGATTAATCTAGGTGTTATTATCATAGGTATCCTAATCATATATAAAGACTGGGGCTCACAACTAGTTATCACATCCAGACTCTGAACACTAAAATGAAATTTACTTACTAATAAATGTGAAACATTTCATCATGATTTTTTTTTTAATTATATAAGGCAAATTATATAAGAAAAAGTCATCATTAATTACCTCTGAGGATGTCAAGGCCACCATCAATATGAGGAGAGGACTTTCTAAACAAGCAAGCACTGATCAATAGAGAACTAATGGTAACATAAATTCTTCCAATGCCTTAGTTAATATAGTTTCTGGAATTATATTGAGAGTGCATTAACTTAGGATCAGTTTTTGCCATTTTCTGTGGTGTTATGAAAAGGAGCTGACAACCGGCATTAGGTACCTTACAGCTGGTATTTTTGGTCTTCAACATCACTAGTCATCTATAGATTAACTTAATATCTATTATATTAATTCATAGATAATTAAAACATGAGTAATCATGAAGATATTAAAAAGATGTCCGACTGTACCGCCTTTCTGAGGCTCTTTTATTTCAGTGTGTGTCAACAATCTGATATAACCTGAGAGTTCATTTAGTTGTAATTTAGAATTATTTTGACGTTCTTTTGGTGAAAATTAACGCCGCATGAATTGACCTGTGGTGGGCTGGTGCTTATACACAGCAGCCAATCTCAACTAGCAGAGCAGGTAAGGAATAGTGAAAGAAGAAATAATCATCTTCATGTTCTTATTGTTATATACTTTTGTAACTATTTGTTTTATATGGTTTTAGATTAATTTCCACATACCAGACATCTACACTATATTATTCCATTTGCTTGCAGATTTGGACAAATACAGCTTTTAATGAAAACCTAGAGGAATAATTGTTCTGCAATGTCCATCCTTGTGCTGTGCGTATTAATGCAATGGAGCAAAGAAACAGAACACTTGTCACAGAATTCATTCTCTCTGGTCTCTCCTCCAACCCAGACCTCCAGCTTCCTCTCTTTCTGCTGTGCCTGTTAGTCTACATGATAACTTTGCTGGGAAACCTTATGATCATTGTATTAATTAGAGTAACCCCCGGACTGCAGACACCAATGTACTTCTTCCTTATGAATTTATCATTTGTAGATGTCCTTTATTCATCAACTATTACACCCAATATTATGGTTAACCTCTTCTCTGAATGTAAAACGATCACCTTCATTGCTTGTGGAATACAATTATTCCTCTTCATTGATCTGGCGAGCTCAGAAGCAATGTTGCTTGCGGTAATGGCCTATGACCGATTTGCAGCTATATGTAAACCACTATATTATAATATAATTATAAGCAAAGCAGCATGTTGGAAACTTGTATTCTCAGTATACACTGCAGGATGTCTGAACTCATTCATACATACATATTGCGCATTTACTTTACCATTTTGTGGGTCTAATCGGGTCAACCATTTCTATTGTGATATCAATCCCATCTTAAGACTTTCATGTAAAGATATATTTCTTAACCAAGTTTTCTCATTTGTTTTTGCTGGTTCTGTTGGAGTAGGCTCTTTTTTATGTATTGTGATATCATATGTCTACATTGTATTTGCCATACTTAGACTTGGGTCTACTAGAGGTAGGAGCAAGTCTTTATCCACTTGTGCCTCTCACTTTACTTGTGTAGCCGTATTCTACTGCCCGGTCTTCTTCATGTACTTACGACCAAATTCTGCATATGCAGTGGATCAGGACTGGGTAGTGTCAGTGTTTTATACAGTAGTAATACCTATGTTAAATCCTATTATTTACAGCTTTAGAAATCAAGATGTGAAACATGCACTGGTAAATTTTAAGATGCACCTAGGCTTTAGAGGAGGAAATTAGAAAAAAAATTGAAGCAAACAATGTGTTCACTTCTGTACTTAATATTCCCTATCCTGGTAAATACGGTCCCCTCATCCCCATCCTGATATGCATGGTCCCCTCATTCCTATCCTGGTACACATAGCCCCCTTATCCCTATCCTGGTGTGCATGGCCCCTTCATCCTTATCCTGGTATGCATGACACCCACATCCCTATCCTGGTATACATGGCCTCCTCTTCCCCATCCTGGTGTGCATGGCCTCCTCATCCCTATCCTGGTATGCACGGCCTCCTCATCCCTATCCTGGTATGCATGACCTCGGCATCCCTATCCTGGTATGCATGGCCTCCTCATTCCTATCCTGGTATGCAAGGCTCCCTCATCCCTATCCTGGTATGCATGGCCTCGTCATCCCTATCCTGGTATGCAAGGCTCCCTCATCCCTATCCTGGTATGCATGGCCTCCTCATCCCTATCCTGGTATGCATGACCTCCTCATTCCTATCCTGGTATGCATGGCTCCCTCATCCCTATCCTGGTATGCATGGCCTCCTCATCCCTATCCTGGTATGCATGGCCTCCTCATCCTTACCCTGGTATGTAAGGTTCCCTTATCCCTATCCTGGTATGCTTTGCCCTCCCATTCCTATCCTGGTATGCATGGCCTCCTCATCACTATCCTGGTATGCATGGCCTCCTCATTCATATCCTGGTATGCATGACCTACTCATTCCTATCCTGTTATGCATTGCCTCCTCATCCCTATCCTGGTATGCAAGGCTCCCTCATCCATATCTTGGTATGTATGGCCCCCTCATCCCTATCCTGGTATGCATGGCCCCCTCATCCCTATCCTGGTATGCATGGCCCCCTCATCATTATACTGGTATACATGGTTTTTGGGATAATTCATCTAGAAATCCAGCCACCATTTTGCTGCTCTTTGCCATGTTCATTTCCAATATAAAGTCAGCATAAGTGTCTAACCCAAGTAAACTGCTCTTCTCTTCACGGAGCTTTACAAGTTCTCAAAGAAGATTATTGTTCTCCTCCTTGCAGCGAGAGTTGAAATCCAACTCCAGCTTTTGCCTAGTCTCCAGGACAAAACATTTTTTCATCAAAGGGAAATAATGAAGATATTTTACGGTGACTTTTAATTTGCCATCCTCTGCTTTCTCCAAGTTCAATAAATCATCAGGAAGGCCTCCTAGTTCCTCCCTGGAAAACATTAGAAATGTAATATCTTCATTCAAATTTTTACTGAAATCAATTGATAGTGTACTAATCTTTTTTTTAAAGTCCTTAATTTTCTGTTGCCTTTCCAAGAATCTCTTTGCCTCTGGTTTCAAAGTATCAGGAGGTAACAGGGTCTGCAAGTGCTCATAACTTCTATACCCACCTCCCGCATACTTTTCTCTACATCAAACTCAGACAAGGTCTTGTCGGCCTCGGTACTTGTTGTTCGGACATCTTTATCAGAAGATACGTGCTGCACGAAATCCAGCATGCTCCTTTCAATTGCATACTCCACCTCCACGTCAGCCAGCACCTTCAGCGTGTTCTCATAGGACACATGATCTGTCTTCAGGCTGCCCACACTGTCATACACACACTTGGTTTTCTCAATAAGCTTGGCAGCCATTGAGCGGATTTGTTCTGGAGTAAGATCCCATCGGAGCCGGTTCTCTTGCTTCTTAGGAGGCAATTCCATCATATGATCTGTAGGGGCCATGTGCTCCATCTGTCACAGAAGCCTTCAGAGCAGCCGCACGGTGCAGTGCAGGAGGAGCAGTCACGTCTGCGGGGAGGGCTCCGCGCGTCTCTCCACTTTGAAAGATTTGTGGGTCCATCCAGTCACCTACATACCCCACCCCAGGGGGTGTGTCTAAAGACATAATGGAGCCTGTTGTTTGGTACGTGATCTGTGTCTTGGGA